>NC_061107.1:58118683-58171699 GCF_015104395.2 Macrobrachium nipponense | reverse complement strand
GGCCAGTAGGGTGGGGAGAGGCATTGTCCAAACACCAGCAGACATTTCAGAGGGAGGCGCTTCTCTTCCAAGAATTTCTTCACTGTCGCGCCGAAACACAGATTTACCCACTCGGTGGGACAAAAGCCTCGTTACCCAGGCTTTCGCATTAGCTCTCCACATCACTGGAAGTCTTCCTCCTTAGCACTTTGTGGGCCTTGAAGGCTCGAGGAGTCTCGGAATCACACCAGTAGAGGCTTCACCTTGCAATCCCCCACTGGCGTTGGAACAAAGTGCGAGCGTAAGCCTGTCTAGGCTTCATGCCCGGTTGCTTCTTCTCTTCCTCCGTGATGTACGTCCGATGAGGCATTTTTTTAAAAAACAGGCCAGTCTCATCACAGTTGAAGACTTACTGAGAACTGTAGCTTCCTTGGTCATCATCTCGTTGAACATCTTTTTAAAGGCTTGGCCGCTTTCGTGTCGAGCTGGCAGCCTCCCCATGCCGCACCACCGAATGGACGCCAGTCCGTTTACGGAATTTCTCGAACCACCCATGCGAAGCCTTGAACTCTGGGGTTGGCGTTAATGTCCCTTCTCCTCCGTTGTCTTCGGCCTGGGCAATCAAATCGTCAAAAATAGCGCTGGCCTTATGGGGAGATTGCCGTCTCCATTATCGTATCGCCAGCGATTTCTTTGTCTTTTTATCAGACAAGAAAAAGCCTTCCTTTCCATCTCATCGTGCACGTGGCTCCTCTTGCTGGACAAAATAGTGACGCCCTTGGAAGCTGCTTTGATGACATCCTTCTGCTTAAGGGTGGTGCCTATTGTCGACGGATTTCGGCCGTATTCTCTGGGCGATCACACTCAATCGCATACCAGCTTCATACTTTTGATAATCTCCATCTTCGTCTCCAAAGAGAGCATCCTCTTCTTTCCGTGAATTTCAACTTTCTTGGGACCCATGACTACGTATATACTGTACGTAATTTACGTATAAGAAGAGTAAAGTTCTCACACAACACGATAAAGTACGTATACTGCAACGAAATCACTAAAGAATTTACGTTAATAAATGAAATCGTTAGAACAAACGAATACCGCGTGCGTACGATAACGATGCTGGGACGAGTGGCTGAGGCACGCTCCTACGTAGTAGATGCATGATGGGAAGGATGCTGACCAATAGGAGAGAAGGATCTCATGGCGGTGACTAGCATCAGGAACAATGGGAGAGCAGGAGGATGGTAGCGAGTCCACTCAGTTGGCGGCGTGCGAGTTTCAAAATTGTTATCGGTGGTCCGGGCGAATCTCGGACTTTACAGCAACAACCTTTCGTATCTTGAGCAATTTTCGTATGTAGAGCCATAAAATTTTTCGTATTAGTTTTCGTATCTCGAGTTTTTCGCAAGTTGAGCCTTTTGTATCTTGAGGTACCACTGTAATTTAGTTAACCATACTATCAAGTTTAAGACAAAGCTCTTTACTCTTTCGGTACACCTGCAGCAAAGGAGAAATCTAAAACAACCTCGAAAGATGAGGAAAAGTACCTTGGAATGGAAGTATCTATATGTAATTACATGAAAATTGCATATAGATAAAATTCCAATTGATCAACAAAGTATGGGACACTCATTATAATTATTGTATATGTAAAATAGAAAGAAAGAAATTAAAAATACTGGACATGATTACAACCCACGAGTCAACAAAAGTCTATGGTAAGACATCAGTACAAAAGAAATTGACTCTTGAGCCCTTTGGTATTAGTGCATCATGCAGATAACCTCAATCAGAAAAACTGCTGTCATTGACAAATGCCTCATTAGGCTCTGGCAAAGATACTATATCCTCCCATGGAGGGCTGATATGATCTAGTGCGTCCATATAAGCATAACACCTAGTCTGGGTTGACCTAACCTTACTTTGACCCTGACAATGAGTGGATAACAAAGAGGATGGATTGAATGTAAATAGTGACTGAAAAATAGCAAAAACTCTATCAAGGTGGTATTGCAGTGCCTATGAGTGGCAACTCAGAAGTATAATGTAGGTATGACTGACTGGACATCTCTGACTGATGGTCATCAATCTAAACAACACAGCTTTTGAAAGTAACAAGAGTGGACAGAGCTCCTATCTTATAAACAATTATGTTAGTTTGAGCATAGTCTTACTCAGACTGGTTACCATCTTTTCAAAAAACTATAAACATAAGAGTATTTGAAGTCATGAAAATTATATGCCAGGTAGAATAAAAAGGAGAGCAATTAGGTCAGCCTTTCTAGGAAATATTTTTTGTATGGTTTACAAAAAATGTTATTGTCATGATACAATAAAGTTTTATGCATACTTACCTGGCAGATATATACTTAGCTATAGACTTCGTCGTCCCCGATAGAAATTCCGAATTTCGCGGCACACTCTACAGGTAGGTCAGGTGATCTACCGCCCCGCCGCTGTGGCGGGTGGAATAGGAATCATTCCCGTTTTCTAAGACAGATTTTCTCTTCCACCTGTCTCCTGAGGGAGGTCGGGTGGGCCATACACCGTATATATCTGCCAGGTAAGTATGCATAAAACTTTATTGTATCATGACAATCATTTTTTATGCATTCAACTTACCTGTCAGATATATACTTAGCTGATTGGCCACCTTTGGCGGAGGGTAAGAGACAGCTAATTTACTGAATAGACAGGAAACAACATATGTTGTAGGTAATAAAATTTAAAAACCTTGATTCCTACCTGTGTTAGCGAAAGACTTCATGGCTACTGCCTAGGAGCCCGTATCGCTTCAAGAGCCTCAGCGAGGTAGTGACCTCATGCTAAGAGTTCTTGATGGTCTGTTACAGGGGTCTTACCCACTTACGCTTCAGAACCTTAGGATCTTTGTCAAAGGGGTCCTATCCACTTACATGACAAAACACCTTGCCTATTGGCATGATCATAGAGCACGACACTAATCCCGATCACCTGATCCTAATTGGGGTTAGTACTTAAGATTGAAAGGAGTCATCCCCGAACATCCTTTCAAGCAACCCACAACTCAACAACAATATTAAAAATAGTTATTAAAAACATAAAAACAAAATTAAGGATCAGCGTCTGCTCCATTCCCATCATAGTATCCGCTGATACATAAGGTCCAAGAGACATTTATCGTATGTTACTCTAACATCCTTTAAATAGTGGGATGCAAAAAACTGAATTGCACCTCCAATAAGTAGCTGCTAAAATGTTTCTCATGGACATATTCTTTGTAAAAGAAAGGGAAGTTGCCACAGCCTGGACTTCATGAGCTTTTACTCTTAGCAGCTTTAAAGATGTTCTCTTGGCACTTCCTGTGAGCTTCGGTAATCACATTTCTGACAAAGAACGCCAGTGTGTTCTTTGACATAGGTCTTTGGGGTTCTTACCGAACACCAAAGACTTTGTCGACATCCCTGAAGCTGTGTCTTTTTTTTCTAAATAGAATTTTAAGGTCCTGACTGGGCAAAGGGACCGATCCAACTCTACTACCTACCAAGGAAGAGAGTCCTTGACTTCAAAACTTCTAGGCCAAGGTTTAGAAGGGTTTTCATTCTTTGCCAGGAAAAGCTCCTGGAAAGAAATGACAGCCGAGTCTTTTTTAAAACCCACCCGAGAGTTCAAAGCATGCAATTTGCTGATCCTCTTAGCTGTTGCGAGAGCCAGCAGGAATATGCATGAGATCTTATCTAGAGGTTCGAACCTGTCCGACATCAAGAATTTTAGGACTACGTCCAGGTTCCAACTCGGGGGTGGGAATAGAAGATCTCACTTTCGTAGTCTCGAAAGACCTGATAGATCATGAAGATCCTTATTGTTTTCCAAATTCAGCATCTGTTTCTAAAAACAGCTGAGAGCATGCTCCTATATCCCTTGATCGTGGAATACGGCCCAATTTGGACTCTTCTCTCAAGAAGAGGAGAAAATCCGAGATTTCGGTTACAGAGGTATTGGAGAGGACAGCTTCTTCGACCTACACCATCTACGGAAAACTTCCCACTTCGATTGGTAGACCCGCAGGGTAGAGGCTCTGCGGGCTCTAGCAATTGCAGATGCCACTTTCTTTGAAAAGCCTCCTAGCTCTGACCAGTCTTTCGATAGTCGAAAGGCAGTCAGGGAGAGACTTTGGATGTTTTTGTGGAACCTCTCGAAGTGGGATTGTCTGAGCAGATCTGTCCTGTCAATGGTAGAGATCTGGGAAGTCCACCGTCCATTCCAGTAACCTCTGTGAACCAGATTCGGGAAGGCCAAAAGGGAGGAACAATTTAGAGTCATTCTCCATTCCCTCCGACGCCACAAATTTTCTTACTACTTCCCCCAGCAATTTGAATGCCTCCTGGACCAATCCATGAGGAAAGCATCGATCGCTGTGGCTCTGGGATCTTCTTCTAGCGAGCAGAAGTTGTCTATTTTCCTGGAGAGGAACGTGGCAAAACAGGTCGATCTGGGGTCTCCCCCAGAGGGACCATATTTTGTCTGCAGACTCCTGAGTGGAGCATCCACTCTGTCGGGAGAACCTGGTTCTTTCTGCTTCAACCTGTCAGCCCTTAGGTTTTTTTACTCTTGGACAAACCTTGTACGCAGAATAATGCCCTGTTCCTCTGTCCAGGTTAATAGATCTCTCGCTATTTCCGTTCTAGTGAGAAAGAGTGAGTGCCCCCTTGATCCGGATGTAAGCCAGAAGCTCTGTGGTGGTTGTCGGAATTGACTTGAACTACCACCATCTGACTTCCGCTTCGAAGTATTCCAGGGCTAGATGAATTGCCAGGAGTTCCTTCGCATTGATGTGCAGAGTAGTTCTGTTGTCTGGTCCATATACCTGCTACTTCCTTTGGACCCAGTGTTGCTCCCCAACCTGTGTCTGAGGCATCGGAAAACAACACTCGGTGAGGGTTCCGAATCAAGAGGGACACCCCTTCGTTCCTTGTTAATGGGGTTAACCACCACTTCAGGTTGGAATTTTATCCCCTGTTGGATGGGGAAAAACGTCTTGACTAAGTCTCCTGTCTTTTTGACTCCACATCCTCTTTAGATAAAATTGCAGAGGTCTGAGATTTAATCTTCCTAGGGAAATGAACTGCTCTAACGAGGAAAGGTGCCCAGCAGACTGAGCCATTCCCTCGCCGAGGTCCGTTCTTTCCCTAAGAAGTTCGAGATCTTTTCTAAGCCTCGAGTAATTCTGTCTTGAGATGGAAAACGCCCGGACCGAAAAGATAGAACTATGTTCTGTCTGGGGATCAATTGTGATTTCTCGAGGTTCACGAGCAGTCCAAGAGATTTTGTCAAGTTCAAAGTTTCTTCCAACGTCCTTCAAGCACTGAAGTTCCAATTTTGCTCTTATTCCAGCCAATCGTCCAGGGGGGGGGGGGATAAAGATATATTTATCCCCTCTAGATGTAGCCATCTCGAACATTCATCATTAGCCTCGTGAACCACTTGAGGGGGCCGTAGAAAGGCCGAAGCATAGGGCTCTGAATTGGTATATTTACTTTTCCCTGCATCATGAATCGGTTAGATATTTCTTCGATGATGGATGCAGGGGGACATGAAAGTACGCATCTTGTAGATCTAAGGAGACCATCCAATCTCCTGGACGAAGAGCCGCAAGAACCAATTTTGATGTTTCCCTAGAGAACTTTGTGTTTCTCCACAAATCGGTTCAATGCGCTCACATCCAAGGACCGGTCTCCACCCTCCCGAGGATTTCGGAACCAGAAAAAGACGATTGTAGAATCCTCGGGAATGCGGATCCCGAACCACTTCGATGGCCTCCTTTTGCAACATCTGTTCTACCAGTTGCAATAATGCTTCTTTCTTGGCAGGGTCCCTGTATTGGGCTGACAGTTCCCTCGGGTTCGTAGTCAAGGGAGGTCTGTCTCGAAAGGGGATCATATATTCCCGTTCGTTACCACTGAAAGGGACCATATTTCCTGCCTGTCTCCGAGTCCATTCGGTTCGGAAAATTTCCGAAGTCTGGCTTCCTACCGGTGCTTGAAGGACTGTTGTCTCATTTTGCTCTCTTGATAGGTCTTGAAAGAAGACCTACCTCTCTTATGCACTCCTCTCTTCTTAAAAGAGGGTCTGGCCGAGGAGCTCCCCTCGAAAGGCTGTTGAGGAGCCAATCCTCTCTCTTAATAGGAACCCGAAGTCCTTGATTTCTTTGCAAATTGGGCCAAGAGATCTTGTGTGGCCTTTTCTGTCAAAGAATGAGAAAAGTCTTTCACCTAGATTTGAAGGAAAACAATTGGTCCGACAGAGGAGCATACAGAAGAGATGACCTCTGAATGGGAGTAACTGCTTTCGTCAGAAAAGAGCTAAATAAGACCTCTCTTCTTCAGAATTCCAGTTGCCAAACCAGACGAGGCCACCTCTCCTGATCCATCCTGAACTGCCTTGTCCATACAGGAAAGACACTATGAAGGACTTCTGGACTAAGATTCATTCTCTTGTGTCTTTTTGGCCAACACCCAAGGGACCAGTCTAAGAAGTTAAAAACTTCAAAGACATTAAACAATCCTTTGAGGAGATGGTCCATCTCAGAAGTCCCCCATGTGATCTTTGCTGATGACAAGGCTTGTCTCCTAGACGAATCTACCAGATTCGAAAAATCTGCTTCGGCAGTGGTAGGGCGAGAGCTAGGACCCCCACCCCGTGATTTGCCCGTCTCGTACCAAATTCCCTTCTTTCCTGATAGTCTGGAAGGAGGGCAGGTTAAAGACCGTTCTTCCCTGCCTTGCTCCTTCGGATTCCAACCAATTTCCTACGAATCGGAGAGCCATTGTTCATGGAAATGGTTGGCTTCATTTTAATGAAAGATGATTGCTTCGGGACCTTCGTACTTGTAAATAAGGACCTTGGAGAAGGAGGAGCAGTCGGGCTTAAAGAGTCCCCAAACTCTTGAAGTAAGAGGCTGCCAGTGTCTTCGTAATCTGACAAAACCCGGAGCCGAGTGGTCTTCAGAGTCCGAAATCTCTTCCAAATCCCAATTCCGAAGAGGATTGTTTATTTTCAATAGGAGACGGGTCTCTTGCAACATCCACCCCACTCTCGCAAGAACGACGACTGCCTGTGGCGATAACTTGCGTCCCTACGAGAGATAGGTTGATCCTGCAAAAACGACCTTATCCTTCTCATGGCAAGAGCGACATGGCCGCCTGTGCGACACCTTTCTCTCCTGTCAGACGAAGGATGTGTCTCCTATCGCTTTCTCCGGAACCACCTATGTCTTGACAAGGGACTACAGCCGCCTGTGCGACACCTAGAGTCCCTGTCAGGTAAAGGTTATCCTTCCGAAAGCTAAACAAATCCTCTGGTTTAATTGTCTTTTGGAAGAAGTCCGTCTCTTGTTTGTTACTTGTGGCTCATTGCGCCGGGTTGGCGCTCGTGATTCCTTGCGCCAAGCTGGCGCTTCTGGCGCCAATTTCGGCAGGGTGGCGCCTCTGGCGCATTTGCCAGGCTGGGGGGGCGCCTTCTGGCGCATATGGCGCATCTGGCGCTTCTGGCTCTTCTGACTCATATGGAGTCTCTAGCGCATCTGGCGCATTGCGCCAGGTTGGCGCTTTTAGCGCATTCTTCATACTCCTCTGAGTTATAAGCCGAAACTTTCGTTTCTTCTTCCTCCCTTCGTCTTCTTTATAGGAAGGAAAGAGTCCTTTCTTCTGGGAGTCTCCTTAGTAAAAACTCCTACTAAGGCCGAAAGTTGCTCCTGCACATTTAGGAGAATTTTTGCAGCAGCACTCTCTTTCTCCTTCCCTGATTCAGGTGAGGGAGGTCTAGAAGCGGAAGGAGACTCCGATTTCCGTTTAGGAACCAATCTCCTTTTCTTCTTCTCACAAGGCGATAGATCGGAGAAAAGCTCAGGGCTTGAATCCAAAGTTGGAGCCTTCCAACTCCTCTTTAAGGGGCGTGACAGTTCATCAGAACTCCAGCCCCTTACATTAGTTGAAGAATCTGATGAAGGAAAAACACACTTTTTTAGGATGCTTTTTTGATAGCGATCCTTGGCAGTTCGGGTCGTCACAGAATCTGCCCGAGGGGACGCCTGATCGGTGGGGATTCTCCATAACCTCTGTAAGGCTTTTGACATTCCTTCTCCTCTGGGCCTGTGAGCTTGGAAGAGGTCTAGGCCTGGGAGCGAGATGAAGCCGATCAGACGCACCCTCCACTGCACTAGGGACACTTAAATCACTATCACTGTGCTTACCTTTCAACGTCAGCATTTGACGTTCCATCCTTTGTAGTGCAGCTTTAAGATCTGCAATTTCCGTTACCGGATTTGCAGGGTTTAGGGTTAGGTGTTAATTTAATAGGCTCGTTAGAACGAGACCTACTTACGCTTCTGGAGGAAGCCTTCCTAGCCCTATCCATATCTAATTTCCTTAAATAGGAATTTAAATTCTTCCATTCTTCCTCATTCAAACCTACACATCATCACAGGTGTTAGATATGAACATTCATTCATTCTACAACCCTTACAAACTGTGTGAGGATCTACCGAAGCTTTCGGTAGCCTCACCATGCACCCTCATTTACACACTGTCTTCTAACCGTAAAGCTAGAATCCGACATTATGAGAAATATCCAAAAACCAAGTCCAAATAACAATCCACGAAAGAGTATGCCAAACCAAAGATCCAATACGTCACCAAAAATTACCGGCTTAGAAGATCAATAGCGATGAAAAAACACGAAAATCAAATCAGGAGTAACAACAACAATGTTGCTGTCACAGCCGATAGAGAAAATCTGTCTTAGAAAACGGGAATGATTCCTATTCCCGGCACCAGCGGCGGGGCGGTAGATCACCTGACCTACCTGTAGAGTGTGCCGCGAAATTAGAATTTCTATCGGGGACGACGGAGTCTATAGCTAAGTATATATCTGACAGGTAAGTTGAATGCATAAAAAATAACCAAGCAAAAGACAATCTTGCAAGTCAAAATTGTCAATGAAATTTCCTAAGAGATTCACTGGAGGCACTAATCAAGTTGCCTAAGACCAACAGTTTGTTAAACTTTGGGTAGTAACAAAATGAAAGGAAATTTCCTTTCAGAGTTCAGTTGCAGAAACCTAAAACCCAGAGAAGTGGTAATCTCTGAGGCAAGAGCTACTTCGGAAACAATGTTCTGTCGCGGTTAATAGAAGAAATCTGTGAATACTCTTGGCCTTGAGGTAATGAAAAAGTTCACCAAAGTAAAGCTGATGCAAGGAAGATGAAGGGGAGTGTGAGGGAGATGACTTCAGAGTAGTGGAGTACCTTATCCTACACACACAAAGGAGGGGTAGTAGATTTGACCAACTGCCTATTAAGGCTTACATAAGACCTGTTTGTCCATTTAACACAGAAAATGAAAAAAAGCTGTCCAGTGAAAGATAAAAAGCAAATGTATCAGTTTCTTGTGAAAGAAGCAAACATTCTCTCTTGCTCTCTCTCTACATAATTCTTGATTTAGTGGCAGTTGAAGAATATGTGCCGGTTTCTAGAACTGTCAAGTAACTGGTTCTGGTTGTTTAAATACTACCAGACAAGAAAGTTTACTGTAGTATTCATAAAAAGAAAAAAAATTTACTGATGACTTCAGTTTTATATTGCTACAAAAATACAAGGTTAGCTATGAAAAATGAAGGTAAGAAGATATGACAAATGAGATAAATTTTATAAACTTACTTTTTTAACTGAAGGCAGAGGATGAAGCAGGTTTTTCTGCCTAATATACAGTCTAGTGTTTGTTAAAAGGGAAAGAAGGTAAGTAAATTTCTCTTCCTCACTTTCTCCTGCAAATGGCTGAATAACACACAAAGCTGCTGTTAAAATAACTTAGGCAAACTTCCTTTTGTCTCTGGAAAGAAAAATTCAGTTATTAAATCATGTTTTTTTCTTCAAGACTGGAATAAATATTAAAATCACAATTTGTCGAAAATTGTATTTTTCCTAACTATACAAACCTGAGGTCCTTTAACAATAGGAATGTACCTTAGCGGCAGCTGGAACCAGTCATAAGTTTCGAACAAGGGGGTTCGGTAGTTAACTACTTGTCAGGCAGTCGGCGGTCCACGCGACTGAGAGAGGAGAGGAGTCACTTTGCTTTAGGCCCAAGAAAAAACAGAGTGAGGGTTGGCATGAGGTGGGACAAAGTGTAAAGGACCTCAAGTTTGTATAGTTAGGAAAAAATACAATTTTCGACCAATTGTCATTTGTTCCGATACATATATAAAACCCTCGGTCCCTTAACAATAGGAAGACTCACTTATTGGTGGGTGGAATCTGTGCCTTATGAACAGACTGGTGTTCGTCCGACCCTGGTTCCTTCCCTGGTCATAAAGAGCAGAGGAAGGGGGATCCTAGCTTCTGCCCAGCTGCTGTTCGGGGTGTGCACTGCAGGATCAGTGGCCAGACCTCTGGACCAAATTTATAAGAGGGAGGCAAGTGTATCATTATAAATAGCAAGCAAGAACTAGTTCCTACTTAAAGAGCCAATATGAAGTTATGGGTCTGTCTCTTGTTGGCTCCCACTCCCCCCACCCCCTCTTGAAGGGGAGTGGTGGATAAACGCACCTATCCCTAGTGAAAGGGAGGGATAGGCTAGAGCTCGGTTGAGTAGCTTACTGCATCTACTTTCCTGTCCAGCGTAGTGACGACCGCGGCCCTCTGCCACATGTAGAGGGGGAGAAAAAGATGAGGAAGAGAAGCGGTCACACTCTCTTTTACTCATCCATTCATGCAGTCACACAAGGATGCGATGCTGTTCTGTCCGCTTGGGTGCTGGGTAAGCTACACAACTTGTTGAGCAGCCACCACGGGTCCCAAGGAAAAGGTTTCCAAGGACCTGTGGGTAATATCCCAAAGGTAGAAGGAAGTAAAGGTGGTCTGGTTGGCCCAAACCCGTGCCTTCAGAACCTGTTGCCACGGAGAAGTCTTGCGGAACGCAAGGGTTGGAGCAATACCTCTGGACTTTGTGGGCTCTCGGATGAAGGGTTTGGGTGTGTCACTACCATCCGCTTTGTACGCCCTCCTGATTACCTCACGCAGCCAGAAAGAAGTGTCTTGGATGCCTCTTTCTTAGTAACCCAGTGCTAACGAAGAGGCTCGACACTCAGGCCTGAGGTGCCGAGTTCTCTTCAGATAGCGCTGTAGCACCCTCACAGGACAAAGCAGCATCTCATCCGCATCATTATCGGTGAAGTTCTTCAGGGAGGGGATCGTGAATGACTCAAACCAGCCATCAGGGACCGAAGGATTCTGAGTCTTCGCTACGAAGTCCAGGACGAAGTCGAGTGTCACAGATCCCCAAAACCTGGAATGTTTAACATGAAGGAAAGACCATGCAGTTCCCCACCCCTACTCTTTTTGCCGATGCCAGGGTCAGCAAGAGAGGGGTCTTGAGGGTCAGATCCCTGCCTGACGACTCTCGGAGTGGCTCGAAGGGTCCTAAGGACGAGAGTCACATCCACCCCGAGGGCCTGAGTTCCCTGGGTGGGCAAGACCTCTCGAAGCGCTCTTCATAAGGAGGGAGATCTCGAAGGATGAGGAGATATTCACCCCCCGCAGCATAAGGACTAGGGCTAGGGCGGCTCTGTAGCCTTTAACTGCGGAGACGGAGAGGAGCTTCTCTCGGCGAAGGAAGACGAGGAAATTCGCTACCTGCTGAAGAGTGGCTCTGAGAGGAGAGAGACCAGTCTACGGACACCAACTACAGAAGACGGCCCACTTTCCCTGGTATACAGCTGCAGAGGACTGTCTGAGGTACCCAGCCATCTCTGTTGCTGCTGATGAGAAAAGCCTCTCGCTCGCAAGAGATGGTGGATAACAGCCAGCCGTGAAGACACAGGGACCGAAACCTACCGGTGGAACCGCTTACGTGTGGCTGGGACAGGAGGTTGTGCCAAGGGGGAATCTCTCGTGTGCTTCGGCGAGCAGAGCCAGGACAGGTCCGGATACCAAGCAGCCTGAGGCCATTTGGGCACACCAGAATCATCCAAAGATTCGCGGTGACCAGCACCCTGCTGATCACTTTGCGAATCAGACAGAACGAAGGGAAGGGCGTAGACGGAAGAGGTTGTCCCACGGATGTTGAAGAGCGTCCTCTGCAGCTGCCCATGGGTCCGGCACAATGGAGTAGAAAACCTGGAGTTTTCTGTTGTGCCGGGTGGCGAACAGATCCACAACTGGACGCCCCCACAGGTTGAAAAGCCTTTCCGCCACAACTGGGTGAAGGGACCACTCTGTTCCTATCACCTGATTCTGACGGCTGAGCTTGTCTGCTACTACATTCCTCGCTTGTTGACGTACGCCACTACTGTGGTGTTGTCGCTCATCAACACCACTGAGTGTCCCATCAGACGGTCCTGGAATTCTTGGAGAGTGAGGAACGCTGCCTTGAGCTCCAGGATGTTGATGTGAAGGTGCTTGTCGTGATGATCCCACACACCTGCAGCCAGCAACTCCAGGTGTGCACCCCATCGCTTGGTCGAAGCGTCTGAAAACAGTAACATCTCTGGGGGGCACTGAGGTTCCCGTCGTCCAGCCACCAGGCTAGGTCCTGCCTCACCTCCTCCGTGAGAGACACGGGAAGTACGATGGGTCTCTTGCCTATTACCAACTCTCCTTTAGTCTCCACTGAAGAGACTGCAGGCGAAGATGCCCTTGAGGGACTAACTTCTGAGAGACAACGGGTGACCGATCACAACTGCCACTGCTGAGCTGGCTGCTACTGTAAGGACAGGAACTGTCTGGCTGCCTCCCTGAACCTGCTGATCCGCGAGTCTGCGGGGATGACTCGCCCTGCTACCATATCGATCAGCATACCGAGGTACTTCATCCTCTACTTGGGCTCGAGATCTGACTTCTCGAGATTCACTACGATTCCCAGATCGCGGCAGAATTTGAGGAGTTGATCCCTGTCCTGTAGCAACTGCGAGAGGGAGCTCGTCAGGACCAACCAATCTTCGAGATACCTCAGAAGACATAACCCTACCGAGTGGCCCAAGCCGATACCAGAGTGAACACTCGCGTGAACACCTGTGGGGCGGTTGAGAGACCGAAACAAAGTGCCCTGAACTGGTACACCGTCCCGTCGAGGATGAAGAGGAGGTACTTCCTGGAGGATTGATGGATGGGTATCTGGAAAATACGCATCCTTCAGATCCACAGAAATCATGAAGTCTTTCTCCCTGATGGAATCGAGCACTGACCATGTCGTTTCCATCGTGAACTGGGTCTGGCAAACGAATCGGTTTCAAGGGAGAGAGATCTATCACCGGGTGCCAGACCCCGAGGACTTCTCACCAGGAAAAGTCGACTGTAGAAGCCCGGTGACTGATCCCATACGATCTCCACAGCTTGTTTGCTCAGCATGGCTTCTACTTCCTGCCGAAGCACCACGTCCTTGGCCGAACCAGTTACGTAAGTCTGTAGATGGACCGGGTTGGAGGTGAGGGGTAGCCGAGACTCGAAGGGTAGTAAATATCCCTCCCGAAGGACGTTTACTATCCAGATCTCCACTCTGTAGCACTGCCATGTTGCCCAATGGCTCGCCAGGCACCCCCCCACTTCTGGCAGCAGGTAGAGGGGGAATGCCGTCCCTAGCGTTTCCCTCCTCTCTTCGACTTCTTCTCAGCTCCTCCTCGAGAGAAGGAGGGCTGGTTACTGTCGCTCCTTACAGTCGAAGTCGAAGGCAGAGTCTTTCCTCTTGGCTTCGACGAAGCAATCGTCTTAGCTGCAGAGGAAGCGCTAGCTAAACTCTTGGGTTTAGCCACAATAGCTCGAGGCTGCCCAGCCGCCTTCGAGACTGCCTGGTGGACTAGACGGTCACTGTCGTCAGTGTGCCATTGTTCCCCCGCAGCGTCCACCATCTCTCTGGGGAAGAGAGAGGAGGAATTCCGCACCGGTCCGTCGTGAAGACCCAAGCCCGCCTCACGCCCTGCCGACCATGGTTACTCGAGTGAGGACAGCGTCCCTACGCCTCAGAACCAGGTTGGCCATCTGGTGGGCCAGGTAGGAGATAGCCCACCTACCTCCAGACTGGCACAGTCTCACGAAAGCCGGGTCCCCCTTCAGGAGTGATGTTTCCCGAAGAGGCCGCGACTTTAGACACTGTGAGGACCACAGATCTATCCAGGAGACTGCTTGGAATGCTGCCATTGCAGACGATTCCAACGCAAGTGCCTCTTACTGCGAGAACCAGAGGTTCTCTGACAGCAGGTGCTGAAAGAGAGATCCCCAGAGTTAGCCTAGCTAGCTCTGGGGGGGGGGGGGGGGGGGGGGGGGGGGGGGTTAGCCTAGCTAGCTCTGGGTTAACCTGCTTGGGCGGCATCAGGGTCCTCCGATGGCACATAGAATTGCCTCTGTCGCAGTAGCTACGGTGGGGGAAGAAACTTGGACGGACCTGCTGGACCGAAGCGAACCCTCCTGTCCGGAGACGAGAGCGTCCACCTGGCTCAGCACACTGTTGGCCAAGGCTTATCGCGGCAGACCCACCGTCGTCCTGGGTTCCTTTTTGGGTCCCAGAACGACTCCAAACCCGATGTAGGCTCGGAAGGTGGGAGCGACGGTCAGGGGACTGGCAGAGTCTGCTGTCGCGGTCGGGAGCGAGGCCTGTCCTCATGGTATGTCACACCGCTGGTACCAGCAGAGGCTGGTTCAGGCAACCGAGGGGACCGCTTCTTTGTCTCAGCCTGCGGCCAGTCTGGGACCGTCGCGTTAACCCTGGGTACCGGTGGCTCACCACAAGAGTGATCGCTGGCCTGGTGGAGTCACCTGGGCGACTCCCACCAGTCTTCCGCTCCATGCCTGGATCCTGGCGCCAAGCAAACTCGGTTGCCTGGGTCTTGGCTGCACAGTCACCGGGGGCGACCGTACACTCGGTACCTCTCGCAACGAGAGGCCGAGACAGTACCTGGCGTCGAGGCAGAACCTCTGGCGCCAGGCGAGGAGGTACCGGTGTTAGCCGGTACTCATCTCGGTCCCCGTCTTCTTCTTCCTTGATTGATTAATTATGTCTGTTTAAAACTGGTGTCACAACATCTCGGTTATTGACACTGAAATAAATTTAGATAAAAATAGAATTAAAATCAAATAAAACTTAAAATTTAATAATATCAAAAAAAATCTAAAAAATATATTTACAGTGGACCCCCTGTATTCGCGTTCTCCGGATTTGCGGACTCACACATTCGCGGATTTCTCTCGGGAACGTTTCCCTGCATTATTCACAGTATTTTTTTTCTATGAGAAATATCCACAAATTCCTGGTTTTTGTGATCAATTTCATCATAAAATGCACTTTTTGTGATAAAACTATTAAAAAAACCAAGTATGAAAATTTTTAGTGGTTTTCTTAAGTTTTAACTAACGGAATAGGCTGTTTTTAGCGCTTTTATAGGGGTTCCAAACATTTGCGGATTCCTAACTATTCACGGGGGGGTCTGGTACGCATCCCGCGAATACGGGGAAACACTGTATATGAATAAATTTGTTCAAATGTATAAAAATGTACATAGATCTTATATTCATATGATATTGTCATGATACAATAAAGTTTGTTCATACTTACCTGACAGATATATATATAGCTGTATTCTCTGACGACCGACAGAAATTCAAAACTCCTGGCAAACGCAGTGGCGGCCAGGTGGTTAGTACCCATTCCCGCCGCTGGGAGGCGGATATCAGGAACCATTCCCATTTTCTATTCAGATTTTCTATACCACTGTCCCCTGAGGGGAGGTGGGTGGGTACGGAATATATATGATTATATACAGGCGGCCCTCGGTTAGGGCGGCAGGGGTTCCGTTCCTGGCCACCGACGCCAAGCGATTTTCGACGCTGAGCGATTTTAAAGCCTACGGCCGCCGCACACCTTCTTTCGAAACTCTAGACCAGTCAAAGGCGCCGTAATCCACAACGGCGCAATAAGTAAAATTATATTTATGCAGTATAGTACTATAGAATTTACTGTACAGTTCATGTGGGTCTAAAGTATGTAAAGATATAATAAAGTTTATACAGTGTACAGGTAGCTGTAGTGTTCAGGTTACGATCATTAGTCTTACGATAGTTCGATTTTATGAGAGATCAAATTACAATGGCCTAACTTTATCCATCTTCTAGTTACATAAGTTCAATAACAGCAAAAGAGAATGATGAAAGTATGGTTTTAACGTTATACTCGTTGCGTGAACGTGTACAACCATGAACAACCGAACGAGAAAAAACTACTTTTTTTTTTCTAAGTACACCGAACTGGATAACATCTGTTTGGCTTGTATTTCGATCATCGTACTACAGTGCAACATTACCGTATTTGTTATAAATGGCGTTATGTATAGAATAGAACTGAGATATCTTAATGTAATAACTTTATTCGCTATAGATCAGAAATCAATATAGATTAAAAATCAATCGGGAATTATACCGTTAAATTTAAACCTAATTATGACTGAAGCTGAGAAAACTGTTCAAGCTGCTAATGACTATTATCGTACATCGGCAACAAGGATAAAACTGCAGTAAACGTCTGCCATCACACACAACCATAGATAAAATTGGGATAAAATCATTTTAATAAAAACTACTGTGCTTGAAAGAACACATTTTACTGTTGGTTTCACGCCGATATAAGATAAATAACGTAAAGTTCGTATTACGATGATATAAAGGATTGCGTATTGCGAACGGAATCACGTAATTATTTACGCAATAAAACATGCCGCCAACGTAATCTGTTAACGAAAAAAAATAGTTGTTCACATTCACAACGAGACATATTCAATAAATATTTCCACCTAAAAACACGCTGTATAAGGAAAAATAATAACGTTGTCGCATATAAGTCAAGTATCTAGATATTCGTTCATGCTAACTAGAAGCAAGAGCATTCGCTCAGAATTGCGTTATGGTGAAACAGACTCGTATTCATCAGCTGATTTCAAACCACAAACATTGGCCGCTCTGCAGAATACGGGCTTTAAGTTTGCCGGTAGTATTTTAAAATACAATAATATGACAATACATACAATATTCTTGGATACAGTGAAATAATGTATAACTTTTTAAAGGATTTATGGAAAAGATGCACATTTAATAAAAATAACACAATGCATTTTCGGAACTGGCGGACAAGAACGAACATGAAAAACCATCCCCTGACAACGTGGAGCGTAGTTACAAAGGCTGCCTTAATTTGTATCTTATTTCTGTACAAAAATGAAAATACCTTTACGCAATATATTTTCATACACATTTTAAACATAAAAGCATAAACATTTGAAAAATCGACACATCAATCGCTAAATTTGCACACTTTTTTTTTTTTTTTTTTTTTTTTTAAATTTTTTTTTTTTTTTTTTCTATATTTTTGGAAGAGCGGCAGACGGCGGGCAAAAAAACAAAAAAAAAAAAGTGCAAATTAGCGATCGATGTGTCGATTTTATAAATGTTTTTGCTTTTATGTTTAAAATGTGTATGAAAATGTATTTACGAATAGGGTATTTTTATTTCTGTGCAGAAATATGATAAAAAGGCAGCTTTTGAAACCCCTTCAAGTTATCGACTACGATGTGTTTTTCAAGTTCTTTCTTGTATGCCGCCGCGGCATACAAGAACGAACTTGAAAACACATCGTAGTCGATAACTTGAAGGGGAGTTTCAAAAGCTGCCTTTTTATCATATTTCTGCACAGAAATAAAAATACCCTATTCGTAATACATTTTCATACACATTTTAAACATAAAAGCATAAACATTTATAAAATCGACACATCGATCGCTAATTTGCAATTTTTTTAAATCGATATTTTCGGAAGAGACGGCAGGCGGCGGCTTACAAGAAAGAACATGAAAAAACATCGTATTTGGTATCGTGAAGGGCAGTTTCAAAAGCTGCCTTTGTATCATATTTCTGTACAGAAATAAAAATGCCTTTCACGTAATACATTTTCACACACATTTTAAACAAAAGCATGAACAATTATGAATCGACACATCCATAGCTAAATTCGCATTATGTAACTCGATATTTTCGGCATAGAACAGCATCAGAGGCATATATTTTACCCTAATACCTACATAATAACTCTCCATAAAATTTGTTAATATAATTTGCATAACCTTTATGGTCTGAACGGCATTTCTACATGTATGAACTCGTTAGACAACGGCGCTAGCGGCGCTGTTAACTGAAATTTGTGCCGTAAAGATACTTTAAAATGCCTTATTTTTTTAATGAATATTTTTGACGACCGCCGTAAAACCAGATTCGCCGTTGAGTGATTGCGCCGTTAACCGCGGGCCGCTGTATATCTGTCAGATGATTGACATCTTGGTTCCTTACCTGTTAGCATAGCTGACTTCGTGATTACTGTCACCGTGATTACTGTCACCTAAGTCTGCTTCTGCTTTACTAGAATTTCCAGCAAGGTAGTGACCTGTATAGCTAGATAGTCTAGATGATCTGTCAACAGGAGCGTTACCACAATGCGACTAGACCATATTGACCATACTCTGAGGACAACGAAGCATAAGAAATACCACCTGACCTAGCCCAACTAAAGTTAGTCCCATAACTTTTAGGCTAATTAAAGGGAAGGTCTGCCTCAAGCGGCCGACCCTACAACCATAAAAAACAAAACCATAATTAAAATCACAAAAAACACATCCATTTTCTAAAGGATGGGGTTCGTGCTGCTTCTCATCCCCAATACTGTATCTGCGGAAATGTATGGTCCAAGCGAGTAGCAATTCTCATATGTCGCCATTCACATCTCTGAGGTAGTGTAAAGCGAACACAGAGTTGCTTCGCCAAAATGTGGCACTCAGGATATCACTGAGTGCCATATTTCTGGGCTCAGCTCGTGTCGCTGCGCGAAATATCCTTTATCTATTATTTCTAGGGTAAATGTACTAACACATACCAGAGAATAAATAAATAAAGAAAAAGGTCAGTATAACTGACTCGCTCACCCTCCAAGAGGGTGTCGGTATGAACACTATGGCGAGTGAGACCACTACCACGAGCCAAATGCCGAATAGAAATTCTCCCACTACAAAATCCCTCCAAGAGGGGAGCCGACCCACAGAGTGGGCGGGCAGCAAGTACTACTACTACTCCATCCCATGCTGCCAACGGCTGCGCCTCTGGTGGCCCATCCTTTTCAGTTAGCGCACACGATTACACGTGCCATTTTTTCTCTCTGTGTTTTTTGTGCCCTTATCGTTGGATTTATTTACCATGGAGCGTGCAGCCATCGCAGCAGCTAAGTTAAGTACTCAGTATTTATTGTTAGTTGGTTTTTCGACCCTGAGCCCGTATTTGCCGTTTTTTAGGTATAAAATATGAACTCTAGGTCGGAAGCATGGCAGCATGGTTCTGCCTCGGTGGGTTCGTTCTTGGTCACCCATACCCAGAAAATCCCCTTATTTATGTACGCTTCTATTTTAATTATCCGCTCTATTTAGGGTACGGTCACACGGTTTGTCATGCATGCATGTCTTTTACCTTATGTAGGCTCCTTCTATCCAGACCCTAGCGGCTCTTAGTATCGGCCCCGGCTAGCTTTGAGTGGTAGACTTGCCTTCGGTTAGTCGTACACTCCTGGATTTTTTCTCTCCTACTATATTGTTTTCTCTCTTTCATTATTATTATTATTTGAATTATTTATATGATATTCGTTTAGGTTAGTTAGGCGTCTGGCTTGCTTAGCCTAGGTCATGGCCCATTGGGCCTATATGCTACCGCTCATCAGTTCGGTTGCTTCCCTATAGCATCTCTCTGATCAGTTGGTTTTGGTCCAGTGGGCCTATATGCTACCGCTCATCAGTTCGGGTGCTTCCCGATAGCATCTCTCTGATCAGTTGGTTTGTTCTAGGCTTAGTTGTCTTTGTTTTGTTCTTACCGCCCCGTGTCACTACGTGATCACGAGGCAGCCAGACGCCTGTCCAGTCACCTTCCCCCCCTCCCGCTCTTCATAGAGTCGGGGGGGGTGGGGTCGGTCTACCCATGCTCGCTCCGCATACCCGAGCCTGCCTCCCTTCTCTTCCCCCAGGCGGAGGGAGTAGAGGGACGGGACAGACCCAGACTGGACTCGACCTCTCCGGCTTCTCGGTCCGGCCGGATGGTAACGTGGGGGGGGGACTGGCCCTTCCCCCCTCCGTTACTACCCCGTCGCTCCGTTGCTAGCCTGAGCCTGTATGTCCTCTCGCTCTTTCCCACCTTACTAGGGCTCCTTTACCACCGGAGTCCTAGCATCCAGCGGAAAGGTGCTAGTCCACCCAGCAGAGTGGGACCGGAACATACAGTTGGTCCCTCCTAACCTCTCCGTCTCGCTGAGTTACAACACTCCGCCACGAACTGGACTTAGTCCGGTACGTTCGAGTTTTAGGTTTAAGTTTTATTAGGTTAAACTATTAAGTTTATCTTAAGTACCTTAAACCATCCCCCTACCTTACCTGTCTCAACCGGATCTTTCCGGGGGGGTTTATAGCCTATTCAGGCGATTTTTTAAGGGAGGGGATTTATGCCCAAATTTTTTCCGAGCTCCGGCATGCAACGGAGTTCTTCTGTCCTTTAGCCTGTAAGTGATAGTCTTTAAGATACTCATGTATCTTTCCACTTACAGACCACCAACTGTGAGCATCCGGGATGCGCCGCCACACTTCAAGACCCTTGTGGACACGAAGTTTGCCGGTCCCATGCTCCATGCGCGACTCCGCACGGGGACATCCAGGTCTTGGTACCACGAGACGTGTACCATCTGTTACGATCTGGTGAGCCAGCTCTTAGACGGGTAAGTATTCCAACTCCGGTACTGGTTCTCTTTTGTTTTAGTGCTTAAGTTTTTACATCAATTACTAACTTAAGGTAAAATTCAAGGGATCTTATAGCCCTATAATTTTAAGTTAAGCTTTAAGTTAATTTTAGTTTTAAGTTATTCTTAAATCTAATCAATACCCTCTCTTCCAGGCTCCGGCTGTGAGGGATACCGCATTGGCCAACAACCCTGCGGGCCTGGGTCGGCGGTTCGGGAAGAACGCCGCCAAGGGTATGCCCATACATCCTTGAGAAGAGGTTGGCGGTACTAATCTTCCCGGAGGCAAGGCGACAGGCTACGTCGACCCCGCAGAGGCGCCCCACCCGGACTATCGCCATTCATCCACAAGCAGCTGGCTGCCTCGTTGTCGGACCAAGGCCCAGGACTCTCCTCGGAAGTCGCGACTCTTGACATTAATGTGGAACCTATGGTAGGTGTAGACGACCTGTTGGTCGAGGTAAGTTCGTTGGACACCCAAGGGACACCCTTGGGTGCAACTGGTTCTTCTACTCCTGCAACCTCTCCATCCTTCCAAGGCTTTACGGGTAATGAACTTTATACTTCTCCTGACGCTTCAGTTAGACCTAAGGTCAAAGGTCAAGTGGTGAAAACCTTGACGAAGACGTCGTCGTCGTCTAAGAAGACGGCTTCGGCTTCATCCTCCTCTCGTAAGTCTCCGACTAGGAACCTCGGAGCAGAGAGAACTAAAGCTTCTGGGTCCGGCTCTAAGTCCTCGAGGAGTAGATCCTCCAGGGAGAAGATCTCGTACTCCAGCGGAACGTCGTCAGTCTCACTTACCCTTGGTTCCAGTTCAGAGCACCCTTCCACCTCCGCTGCAGCTCCGGCTTTGGACTCCAACGCTGGTCTGCTACAACAGGTGGGAGATCTGGTTGGGTCTCTGAAAAATAGCATGGAACAAATGATCTCTCGGTTGTCTGATAGAATTACTTCTCAGGACAAACATCATAGCCGGACTGAGCCAAGCTCCTCTGACTTCTCCTCCACCTTTCAGCACAGGCGGAGCCCAACTTCCCCCGTATGACTCTCTACCTCCGTTCTCAATGAACAACCCGTGGAGAGTAGCGTCATACGCCCCCTTCCAAGACGGACTAATCTCTATCCCGGAATGTGGAACTCGGAGGATTGAGGACTTCGAGTTCTACCCGGAGGACCTTCAGCCCCCGTTTATAGGCTACGCCAGGCTCACAGCCGCAGCCATGACTCGGGATGATAAAGTTCCAAAGGAGACAGTCCTCTATTCACGTGACCAGGCTCAAAGAGAATGGCTCAGGTGCCTAGAGGACATGGATTGTTCTAATACGAAAATCCAACCCTTTAAAAGTCCGTTTACGATCTTTACGATGGAAGAGAGTACTCCGCTCCCTTTCCTGACAAAGATCGCGACGACTACTATTCCTGCAGCCCAGAAGGGGGACTCCATGCCTTCAACTGAAGGAAGCAGATCCTACATCTCCGTTGCTTCCTTCAGCCGGTGAATTATGGGAAGATTTGCCTAACACCTTCTCAGCTGGCAAACTCAAACCAGACTGTGCTATGGAGCAGTTTGGTGAGAAGCTACCTAGGCTTCCAGATAGCCTTATTCAAGCGGAATTTGATGCCAAATCGCGATTAGCCAGGTCTATTAATTCCATGGCTATGACCGAGGTGGCTACCATTGCCTACGGGTCGGAACCGCTCTTCAAGCTTCTTACCAAATCTCTGACTCAAACGGTGCAGTCTGGACATGTTTGAGTTCGCCACTGCTAGGACAAATTGTAGGAAACATGTCCTACAAGAGGCAACAATTCGGCACAGCCGAATAAGTTGCTCATGTCAAGCATCTGGGGAGCAGACCTCTTCCCAGAAGCAATGTTAAGGAGGTCCAGTCAGAGGCTACAAGATTGAACCAGAGCCTTAAAGAACCGTTGGGGTCTTACGGCCAAGAGACGACAAGACCAAACCGGTAAGGGTAAGGCTCAAAGGAAACCTAGACGTTTCCAGCCTTTCTACCAGCAGAAAGCAGCCACGCTTCTCTCAGCAAGTTCCAGCTGTTCCTTTAGTGCAAACAGCCCAACCTTCCACCTCAAAGCTCAGTCACAGCCGATTTATGTGATCTCTCCTCAGCCTCAGCCCTCCACCTCTTATGCCCTCTCTCCGGCCTACAACCAGGTCTTCGAGGGTCAAGCCTCACAGAAATATGACCGCTCGGGTAAGGTGGGCAGCAAGGTAAGCGGTTCCTTTCGGGGTGGGAGAGGGGGGAGGGGGGAGGAGGGAGGATCGGGAGTCCCTTTAATATGGGGAAAACACTTCAGAGGAGGCACGAGGAGGGTACCAGAAACCAATGAGGAAATTCAGGTAGGAGGGAGGCTGTTTCACTTTCGCCACCGGTGGAATTTCAGCAAGTGGGCTCAGAGCATTGTCTCAAAAGGCCTGGGTTGGAGCTGGTTAGCGAACCCACCTCCATCCAGACCTTTCCGTCAACTTCCTTCAAGGAATTGACAGAGTACGTGGAGGATCTCCTTCAGAAAGGAGCTATAGCGAGAGTCAAAAGATTAAAATTTCAAGGTCGCTTGTTCAGCGTGCCAAAGAAAGGCTCACAAAAAAGAAGGGTAATCTTAGACTTGTCCCGCTTAAACTTAGCCATTCGCTGCGACAAGTTCAAGATGCTCACGATCTCGCAGGTGCGGACCTTACTTCCCCGTGGGGCCGTCACCACCTCTATCGATCTTACAGACGCTTACTATCATATCCCTATTGCAAGACACTTCCGTCCGTATCTGGGCTTCAAGATAGGAGACCAGACATTCTCCTTCAAGGTAGTTCCTTTCGGGCTCAACGTAGCACCCAGGGTGTTCACGAAGCTGGCGGAAGTGGTAGTGCAACAACTCAGGTCCACAAGGGATTATGGTAGTAGCGTATCTCGACGATTGGTTGATCTGGGCTTCAAACAGTCGAGGAATGCAACAGAGCAACACTGAAAGTGATTCAGTTCCTGGAATATCTAGGCTTCAAGATAAAACAGGTCCAAGTCAAGACTCACTCCAGAGTCAAACTTTCAGTGGCTGGGCATTCAATGGAATCTATCCTCCCATACTCTGTCGATTCCATCAACCAAAAGGAAGGAAATAGCGAAGTCAGTCAAGCAATTTCTAAGTCACAAACTGGCGTCAAGAAGGACTCAGGAAAGGATCCTGGGTTCGCTCCAGTTTGCTTCAGTGACGAACATCCTAATGAAAGCCAAACTGAAAGACCTAACCAGAATCTGGCGCTCACGAGCAAATGTCAGGTCCAGGGACAAATTATCCTCAAGTTCCTCTGATTCTAAAGAATCGACTCCGGCCTTGGGCGAAAAGTCAAGAACTTGTCGGTGTCAGTACCCTCCAGTTCCCTCCACCAGGGATCACCATCCACACAGACGCGTCTTTAAGCGGTTGGGGAGGGTATTCCCAGTTCAAAAGGTTCAAGAACGTGGTCACCTCAGTTCCGTCAGTTCCATATAAACGTACTGGAAGCAATGGCAGTGTTCTTGACTCTAAAAAGGTTACGTCCGCCAAGGTACTCCCACATAAAGCTAGTCCTGGGACAGCGCAGTTGGTAGTACATTGTATAAAACAGAGGAGGCTCCAGTCACGTCATCTAAATCACGTCATGGTAGCCATCTTCTCCCTGGCAGACAAGTTCAGTTGGCATCTCTCCTCCACTCATATAGCTGGAGTGAGAAACGTCATAGCAGATGCTCTATCCCGATCAGTGCCCCTAGAGTCGGAAGTGGTCACTGGACAACAGTTTCGTTCCAATGGATCCTTCAGAGAGTTCCAGGGCTACAGGTGGATCTCTTCGCATCTCAAAGCGAACCACAAACTCCCGTGTTATGTGGCCCCCAACCTGGACCCTCTGGCCTATGCCACGGACGCCCTGGCGCTAGACTGGAACAACTGGGAGAAGATTTATGTCTTTCCTCCAGTGAATCTTCTCATGAAAGTGTTAAACAAACTCAGGACATTCAAGGGTCAAGTGGCTCTAGTAGCCCCAGACTGGCCGAAGAGCAATTGGTATCCCCTAATTCTGGAACTGGGTCTTCGTCCTCTTCGGATCCCCAATAACCCAGGCTCTCCCAGTCAGTACAAACGAAGACTGTGTTCGCTTCCTCAGGGATTCTCAAACTAACTTTATGGATTTCATGAAGTTTGCAGCGAAAAGGGATGCGAATATTGACCCTCAGAATATTCTCTTCTTGGAATCCGATAAAAGGGATTCAACTTTGAGACAGTATGATGCTGCTGTCAAAAAGTTAGCAATCTTCCTGAGAGAATCAGATATTAGAATCATGACAATTAATTCAGCTATATCCTTTTTCAGATCCCTATTTGAAAAAGGTTTAGCAGCTAGCACAATTACGACAAACAAGTCAGCCTTGAAAAAGATATTTCAATTTTGGATTTAACATAGACTTGACGGATTCCTACTTCTCGTCTATTCCCAAGGCATGTGCTAGACTTAGACCTTCTGTAAGGCCTACGTCAGTATCATGGTTCTTAAACGATGTTCTAAAACTGGCTTCAGAAACCGATAATGACACATGCTCGTTTATAATGCTCTTAAGAAAAACTCTATTTTTATTAAGCTTGGCTTCAGGAGCAAGAATTTCAGAACTGTCGGCTTTATCCAGAGATCCGGATCATATTGCAATTCCTCCCACGGGGAAGTACTACTTTCTTCTCCGGAACGTAGCTTTATAGCAAAGAATGAAGATCCTTTGATGAGGTGGGAACCTTGGAAGGTACTACCCCTTCCACAAGATGTATCTCTTTGCCCAGTTTCAACCTTACGAGCCTTTCTGTCAGGACCTCCTCATCCTCATCGGGTCCCTCTTTAAGAGGGAAAAAAGGTGGAACTTTATCTATTAAAGGCATCAGGCAACAAATCCTGTACTTCATTAAACAAGCCAATCCTGACTCTTTCCCGAAAGCACATGATGTCAGGGCAGTAGCCACCTCAATTAACTATTTCCAACATATGAACTTCGATGAGTTGAAAAAGTATACTGGATGGAAATCGCCGACAGTGTTCAAACGTCATTACCTTAAGTCCTTGGAAGCTCTGAAATTTTCAGCAGTAGCAGCGGGTAACATAGTTTCCCCTGACTCTAACTAATCTTTAGTAGAAGATCCAGTCCTCCTTTCTACCTGCCTCACCCAACAGTTCGTCTATTCCTGCCTTGTTCATTTACAGTCACCTTGTGTCTTAGCTGCTTTTATGATGATGTGGTGGGTGTCCCTTATTTTTTTGCTAGGGACACTCACAGGTGATTACGGATATTGATCTAATGGATGTTATCCCCTTATTTTTATGCTAGGGGATACATCTTAATTGTAATGGTTACGGGTTTTGTATATTAAGTCATATACATTCCTTTATATATTATATTGTTGAGTGTTGCATCTTCTTATATTAATTGCTCTGGAATTTTGATACATAGCTTTACACAGATACCTTTTTGATACATATAAGCCATTTTACCTCTGTATATATGTAAATTACCTTAAGTTAAGAAATATTATTAGAATTAAGTGTAATTTAAGCATATTTCTATTTTTGTATCACTGTGTATATGTATCCTTTTAGCAATTATATTCTTTTAATTTTATTTTATCTTTTATTTTGAGACCTATTTTATTTTATTTTATTTTAATTTTTTTGTTTGTTTTACAATCTTGTTGCTATTTCTGGTGGGACGATTTCGCGCAGCGACACGAGCTGAGCCCAGAAAAGGGATTTTGACGTAAGGAAAAATCTATTTCTGGGCGATTGGCTCGTGTCGCCAGCGAAATCCCGCCCTACCCATCCCTTCGCCCAAGATTGTCTGCTAACTTCAGGATGGCCACCAGAGGCGCAGCAGTCGGCAGCATGGGATGGAGTAGTAGTAGTACTTGCTGCCCACTCTGTGGGTCGGCTCCCCTCTTGGAGGGATTTTGTAGTGGGAGAATTCTATTGGCGTTTGGCTCGTGGTAGTGGTCTCACTCGCCATAGTGTTTTCATACCGACCACCCCTCTTGGAGGGTGAGCGAGTCAGTTATACTGACCTTTTTTTCTTTATTTATTTATTCTCTGGTATGTGTTAGTACATTTACCCTAGAAATAATAGATTAAAGGTATATTTCGCTGGCGACACGAGCCAATCGCCCAAGAAATAGATTTTTCCTTACGTCAAAAATCCCTTTTTTCTGAAAAGCCACCGAAGTAGCTACAGCTCTAACTTCGTGAGCATTAACTTTCAGAAGTTTAAGATCACCATCTGTGCAGGACGAATGAGCTTCCCTGATGGTGCTTCTCAAGAAGAACGCTAGGGCGTTCTTAGACATTGGTAATTCTGGCCTCCTGACGGAACATCACAGGTGTCCGACGGGCCTCTACATTGTTTGGGTTTTGCCAGATAAAATTTGAGAGCTCTGACAGGGCACAGAACTCTCTCTGGCTCTCGTCCGTATGATCTCTGATAACCCCTTGATATCAAAGCTTTTAGGCCAGGGGTTGGATGGGTTCTCATTCTTAGCTAGAACGAGGGACTCCGCGAAAAACACACCGCATTGTTCTCTGAAACCCACATGCTTGCTCATAGCTTGAATTTCGCTAACCCTCTTCACTGTTGCCAGAGCGGTTAAGAAAACAGCTTTTCTAGTTACGTCTTTCAAAGAGGCAGCATGCTTAGGTTCAAATGGGCTTGACAATGAAAACTTTAAGACAATATCCAAGTTCCATGAGGGAATCTTGTTTCGTGGAACTTTTGAGGTTTCGAAGGACTTCAAAACAAAAAAAAAAAAAGATCGTGAAGATCCTTATCATTTGATAAATCCAAGCCTCTGTCGGAAGACCGTTGACAACATGCTTTGTAGCCTTTAATCGTGGGCACTGAAAAGTTTGTCTATATTCCCAAGATGTAGGAGGAAATCAGCAATCTGGCTCACAGAGGTTTGTGGAGGAGGAAATATTTTTTCCTTCTACACCATCTTCTGAAGACAGCCCACTTCGATTGGTAAATGGCTTGAGAGGATGTTCTTCTAGCGTTGGCAATAGTCTCTTGCCACCGATCTTGAAAAACCTCTCGCTCTGGCCACTTTTCGATATCTGAATGCAGTCAGACTCAGAGCGGAGAGGTTTCTGTGATACCCTCTCGAAGTGGGGGCTGTCTGAGTAGATCGATTTTTTCTGGAAGGGTCCTTGGGAAGTCCACCAGAAACGACATGGCCTCTGTGAACCAGTCGCTTGCAGGCCAAAAGGGGGCGATCAGCGTCATTCTTGTTCCTTCCGACGCCCGCAAACTTCCGGATTACCTCTCCCAGGAGTTTGAATGGTGGAAAAAGGCGTAGAGATCCATCCCCTTCCAATTCCAAAGCATGGCATCTATCGCTATTGCTCCTGGGTCGAGAACCGGAGAGCAGTAAATAGGAAGCCTCTTCGTTTTCGCTGTCGCGAAGAGGTCTACTAATGGGCGTCCCCAAAGCTTCCACAACTCTTTGCAAACCTCTGGGTGGAGAGTCCATTCATGGAAAGCAGTTGATGTTGACGGCTGAGAAGGTCTGCACGGACGTTCTGCTGTCCTGAAACGAATCTCGTCAGGATCGTTATATTTCTTATTTTCGCCCAAAGTAAGATTTTTCTCTCGCTATCTCAAACAGGGACCGAGATTGAGTCCTTCCCTGTTTTTTTATATACGTGAGAGCCGTGGTGTTGTCCAAGTTGATTTGTACAATTCGTCCCACAATCCTTGACTCGAAGAATTGAAGTGCCAATCGAATTGCTTCTAATTCCTCGAGGTTTATGTGCCAGGACCTCTGTTCCCCTCTCCAGAGGCCTGTCACTTCCTCCTCCCCCAGTGTTGCTCCCCAGCCAGTCATGGATTCATCTGAAAACAACACTAGGTCGGGGCTCAGAACTTTGAGGGACATTCCTTCCGATAGCTTGAAGGGATCGAACCACCACTTCAAATGATCTTTGACTGACTGAGGGATTCTCAAAACTTGTCTAGGTCTTCCTTGTTCTTCCAGTTGTCTGCTAAGAAAAACTGGAGTTGTCTGAGGTGCAGTCTTCCCAGGGAAACAAATTTCTCCAGCGAGGAAATGGTCCCCAGCAGACTCATCCATTCCCTCGCCGAGCATATTTCCTTCTCTAAAAAGACCAATACTTTTTCTAAGCATTTCAGCCGACGTTCCATGGATGGAAAAGCTTGAAAAGCCACTGAATCCATCTGAATCCCCAGATACACGATGGACTATGTAGGAATCAGATGGGACTTCTCGAAGTTGACAAGAAGGCCTAGGGCCTCCGTCAGCTGTAATGTCGTGTGAAGGTCCTCCAGACACTTTTCCTTCGACGACGACCAGATCAGCCAATCGTCGAAGTAGAGTGAGACTCTTATCTTCGAAAGGTGGAGCCATCTTGCTACATTTCGCATCAGAAGCGGGAATATCATAGGAGCTGTACTCAGCCTGAAGCAGAGAGCTCTGAATTGGAAGACCTGTCCTTTCAAGACGAACCTGAGGAACTTCCTGGACCGAGGATGGATCGGAACATGGAAGTAGGCGTCTTGGAGATCCAAGGACACCATCCAATCTCCTGGTCTCAGCGATGCTAAAACAGACTGTGCAGTTTCCATCGTGAATTTTACTTTCCTTACGAAAAGATTCAGCCTGCTCAAGTCTAGGACAGGTCTCCATCCCCCCGACTGCTTCGGAACCAGGAATAACCTGTTGTAGAAGCCTGGGGAGTTTAAAGATACAACTCTTTCTACCGCTCTCTTCTCCAACATTTGATCCAAAAGATCTAGCAAGATCTGTTGCTTTGAAGTCTGGTAAGAGGGCGATAGGTCTATCGGTTCCATGCTTAATGGAGGCTTTGAGAGAAAACCAGGCATCTTGTAACCTTTCTCGATCACTTCGAGTGACCAAGAGTTCGCCCCTCTTATCCTCCATGCTTCTGCGAAGAGAGTGAGTCTCGCCCCGACCGGTGCCTGAAGGGCCGATAAGTCATTTCTTTCCCCTGGTCTTTGAGGGGGCTCTGCCCCTAGGGAAACTCCTCCCTCGAGTAGAGGCTCTCGAGGAAGCCCTTCCACGAAAGGGCTTATAATTCTTCCTGGAAGCTTGTGTGGTTCGGGAAGATATCTGGTCAGTAGGACGTTTCGAAGACCGAGATAATAGGTCCTGCGTCGCTCTTTCTTGGAGATTAACTGACAAGTCCTTTATCATCGATTGAGGAAAAAGATGAGCAGAAAAGGGGGCGAACAACAGTTCTGCTTTCTGTGCAGGTGACACTGACTTAGCTGTGAAGCTACAGTAAAGTGCGCGTTTCTTAAGGACTCCGACGTGAAATGTGATGCCAGTTCATCGGAGCCATCCTTACTGCCCTGTCCATACATGGATATATACTCGATAAATCCTCCAAGGAAATCGAATCTGGGCTTCTAGACTGCATATCTAAGACCCCCAAACACCAATCCAGGAAGTTAAAAACTTCTAGTGTTTTGTAAATTCCTCTGAGATGGTGGTCTATTTCTGACATCGTCCAGGATACTTTCGCTGATGGAAGGTAAGATCTTCTAGGTGCGTCCACTAAGTTGGCGAAATCACCTTGGGCAGAAGAAGGGATTCCTAAACCTGCTTCTTCCTCTGTTTCATACCACTTCCCTGATCTTCCACTAAGCTTTGTGGGGGGAAGGGCAAATGAAGTCTTGCCCTTCGCCTTTTTGGATTCCATCCAATCGTGGACTCTTTTAAATGCCCTTTTAGTCGAGAGCGAAGTGGCCATCTTAACAAAGTTTGGAGTCTTTCTTGCCTTCGATGAAGTTAGCTGCGAAGGCGGAGAGAGAGGGACTGGAGCTTGAAACTTGTCGGGAAACAAGTCTTTTAAGAGGCGAGTTAAAGTTTTATAGTCTGCGGAGGATGAAGTTGCAGGTTCCTCCTCATCCTCCGGGCCAGGATCGCTTGATGATTCCTCTTCTTCCAAGGGAGACGCAGGTGTGTCCTGGATCGAGCGAGAAGATACTGAAGTGTTACCTCCCTTTTGTAACCGAAGTCTTGTACTCGAAATAAATTTTGAAGAGGAGACCCGGGTATGTTCTCCTATTAATCTTGAGTTTCTCCCCGGCTTTTCCAAACGAACGTCATAAGGAGCGTCCTGGATAACTTTCTCTTGGCGAGCACCCATATTGTAGTTTCTACGAGGACTTAGAAACATAGGGCGCTTACTCTTCTGACGAGCGTCCTGCTCCATTCTCTCTAGGGTGTCTATACGCGTAGGACGCCTAGCGTCCTCAAAAGCGTCCTCATTTGCGTCCTGGAGAGCGTCCTGATGTGAAGGACGACGAGCGCCCTTAAAATTTCCTTGACTTATAGGACGCCTAGCGTCCTCACTTGCGTCCTGACGTGATGGACGTCTTGTCAAAGCGTCTTTAAATCGATTTAGAGTTGTAGGACGCCTAGCGTCCTCAAAAGCGTCCTCATATCGTAAAATGTCATAACTTTTAAGTCGTTCATTATCTTCTGAACCAGCGTTGCGAGTTCCTAGTCTAGCAAACCGACGTTTGTGACACCGAGCGTCCAGAGAAGCGTCCTCACGAGCGTCCTGACGAGCAAGGCGTTTCTTGTGTTGAATACTCTCCTCCTGTTCTTGAAAACCATGATTATTTTCTTCCAACCCGACGTCGGAGCGAGCCTTCTGAACGTTCTTCGACTCTTGGTAAAGACGACGGCCGCCTGTGCGACATCTAGTGTCTTTGTCTCTTTCACCGATACTTCTAGAGACTCTATCAACAGGAGTGCTTGCGCATTCCTGAATGAGTCGATGAGGTCTAGAAGGCGACGAATCAGGAGAGGACGAAGAACGAAGAGAAGAAGAAGGAGAACGCCTAGATTTCTTGACAGGTAGCCATAGATCTTTCTTACGACGACGTGATCTTGCTTCTTTCTTGGCGAAAAACGCATCTAACTGTTGTTGAATCGCTACTAGGGTCTTTTTGGATGGTGAAGATCCATGTGAAGGAATGATCCATTGAGAAGAAGATGGGCGAGGGGACGCCTTCTTCCTTCTCTCCGGACTCGAATCAGGACGCTCAGAAAGCGTCCTGAATCTCTTCTGTGGGGTACTGTCTTCGAAGTCTTCCGGGGAAGAACGAAGCGTAAATCGAGGCGGAGGACGCTCTCGATCTCCCGATGAAGCGTCCTCTTCCGTAAGACCTTTCCTAAGAGGGCGAGAAAGACGATGGCTGCCTGTGCGACAACTCACGTCCTCCTTACCACTATCGATTGGAGAAGGCCTTCCAGAGTCCCACCAGCGATGAGGTGAGGACGTCTCGGAGGAAGAGAAGCACTCTTTCAAGATTCGAGCTTGCGCACGATCTTTGGCAGCCTGGGATGCGTCCTCAGGTTCTGCCGAAGGGACGCCAGACCGGTGTTTAGTTCCCGTAACCCTCCTTCGGCTTTCGACATGTCCATTCCCTGTGTTCTGGGAGTCCGACAGAGGTCTCAACCTAGAGGCATTATAGGGCCGATCTGACGCCCCCTCCACATTACTAGGGGCACCAAACACTATCACTACACTTTTGCACATTAGATTGTAGCACGACCATTTTCGATTCAAGGTTCCGAATCGATTCCAGTAAGGGCATTCCTTCTGTAGCGATCACTTCCTTGCCCGAAGGCCAAATTACAGGGTTAGGCGTAACAGGTTCTACAGTTAGGTTAGACTGGGGAACTTTAGCCCCTTGACTTTTGACAGAAGCACTCCTGGAGGAAGACCTCCTAATTCTGTCACGCTCAAGTCTACGAATGTAAGATTCATACGCCTTCCATTCAATATTAGTCAAAACCTCACATTCTTTGCACCTATCATCCAACAAGCAAACATGCCCTCTATAATTCATGCATACCGTGTAAGGATCTACCGAGGCTTTCGGTAGCCTCACCTTACACTCTTCTACCCCACACACTCTGAAACTAGTAGAACTAGATCCAGACATCTCAATTCTAAGAATAGTCAAAAGCAAATTCAAATCCAAACCACAATAGCATATGCCAAGTCACAAAGCCAAGTCCGAAACCAAAAGACAATCAAAATACTCAAGTGACAAATGGAGTTTTCAAAATCCTAAGCGGAGGTACTGGAAACAGGTGTTTACAATACCGGCGACAGAGAAAATCTGAATAGAAAATGGGAATGGTTCCTGATATCCGCCTCCCAGCGGCGGGAGTGGGTACTAACCACCTGGCCGACCACTGCGTTTGCCGTAAGTTTTGAAATTCTGTCGGTCGTCAGAGAATACAGCTATATATATATCTGGCAGGTAAGTGTCATGAACAAACTAAATTTTGTTGAGGAGGCCAGCCTCCCTCATAAAGATATATAACTGCTCTATATTACAATCCTTTCCAAGAATTGTAGATAGGATAAAATTACTTCCCTATCATCATCCCCAAGACAGGAACCTATGCTCAAATCACAAGCGGGACAATTCAACAGCAAATGTCTCACAGTCAGGGGCACAGTACAGCTCTCACAAAACACAGGATTTTTCACGAGACATCAAGAACCCATGGGTGAGTCTTGTATGTCCAATCCTCAATCTGCACAACATCGTTTCCTGTCTCCTTGCATATACGGATATGACCAAGGAGACACTGATGACGTGATACAATGCATTTTTTGATTAGTTAAAATATCCTCCCACTGGGACTGCCAACATTTTTTAATTCTCTGACCTACCAGAGGATACAAATCCTGATATGGTAGTAGGCATCTTGTGGGTTCTGGGGAGCTGACCGCAGACTTTGCAAGTTGGTCAGCTTTCTCATTCCCAGCCACCCCAACATGGGAAGGAACCCAACAAAACTTTATTTCTTTCCCTCTTCTTTTTAGTAGTAAAAGCAGCGGAAGGAGAGACAGGCTGCATTCCCGAAGGAACAGGAGGACAAGTGGAAGTCTCAACCATCCCAACAGAGTGGGACGGACCCTTAGAGGTCTCGGAACAAGACTTCTTAGGGGGGAGGAGGCTACCTTCTTCTTCCTCGGCTGTGGGGCCTTAGAAGTCAAAGGGGAAGCAGCGGCAGTAGACGACGACGACGAAGACAACACCTTCCTCTTCTTCTTCGTCAGCTTCTTCAGGACCACCGTCAGGTCTTCCATCCAGGAAGGAGCCGGGCAGTTGCCGAAGAACCGGGGGGGGGGCGCAGCAGCAACACCACGGGCAGGAACGGACGTCAGCAGGAACTGGTACAGGAGCGGTGATCACAGGTATGGGTGGCGGGAGCGGGAACCAGCAGCGTTCTCAACACCAGCAGTAGGTCTAAAGGAGAGCTCTTGGGGCACCGGAAGTCAGGGGCTGGAGCAAGAGCGGCAAAACCAGGCGGCAGACGTCAAGACCCTCCTCTGTACACCCGGCAGCGGCACCTGCACAGCAGCTGTCGGGGTTACCATAGCCACATTGGGTATATACCAGGTGGGAGGAGCCATGTAACCCGGCGTAGATACTGTAGAGGTGGTAGTCGTGACCGGGCCATGTGTTACCGGCTTGGCCCCCCCCCCCCCCCCTCGCGAGATGATCTAGCAGCCCCTGAACACTCTGTGTTCCCTGGAGGCCCAGCGGGTACCAGACCCGACCAAGATCGTCCCCCGTGGCATGCAAACCTGAAGAAAAGAGTCGGGTTAGTGGGGGGGGGGGGGGTTGCAACTGTACGTCGGGGTACCTCGCCCCCTCCTCTATACTCAACTGATTGAGTGAGAGAAGGCAGCAAGAAACCCCACCAAAAGGGAAAGGAGCCATACGTCGGAGCTGAGATGGAGGGAGAAAAGAAGACGACGTGTCCGTATGCAAGGGAGTAACCGGAGAACCCTCCGATGACTCCTTGGCCGGCTTACGCGGTTTCTTCCTCCCTCATAACGCCCCCACTGCTCCTCCGACCCCACAACACATAAATCACAAGGCTCAGCTCTCACGGCCTCGGCACCGAGCGCATAATTCATGAGGATCAACCTCATACATAGAACGAAAGGCCCCACACTTATGGCCCTCCACACCAGGGCACAATCTGCGGCTGATGGGGGGGCGAGGGGGTTCTCTCCAGCTCTTGGGAATCCATATTCACGAGAATAATACAATAATAAAAAAATAACCAGTACTCACGTTATATTGACACAAGTACACTAGTAAAAGAGAAAGTAATTTCTTCACCAAATGAAGGAAAGAACCAAGCATACGATGAAGCAAGCAGAGCGGCGAACAACACTTCTATCGCCCAGCGCGGCCGAAAGCAAAGTGACTCCTCCACTACACTGGGGACATTCACATCACTGTCCACTGTAATATCACCAGCCTTACCTTGCAGAGCAGCCAATTTTGTTTTTCATGATCTGAAGGCTGCTTTTAGATCCGCAAGTTCTTTTGCCGAATCTACAGGATCTGCAATAGGTGAAGAGGCTGAAAAGGAAGGAGAAGTAGCAATTCTTACAATTGGGGAAGATCCCAAACTAGGAACTAGTTCATTCGATCTAGAACTACTCAAACTTCTAGAAGAAGCTTTCCTCTCTCTCTCTAACTTCTTCAAATAAGTAGTTAGATTCTTCCATTCTCTCTCACTCAAATTCTCACATTCCTTGCAAGTATTAGTGAAAGAACATTCATACTCCCTGCAACCCTTACATACGGTGTGAGGGTCTACGAAGCTTTCAGCAACCTCACCTTACAGCCTACATTCACACAACGTCTCACAACCATTCCAGCGTCAGACATTTAAGAAAAATCCAAAGCAAGTCCACAAAACAGTCCACAAAAGCGTATGCCAATCCAACAATCCAGATACGTCACCAAAAGTCGGTCAAGAAGATCAATTGCCGGTGAAAAAAGAAAATCCAGTCAAGAGGAACCAACAACAATGTTGATGGTCCGGGCGACAGAAGAAATCTGATTAGAAAACGGGAATGGTTCCTAGTCCTGCCACCCAGGACAGGGCGGTAGATCACCTGACCTACCGGTAGCATGTGCCGCGAAATTTGAATTTCTGTCGGGGACGACGGAGTCTATAGCTAAGTATATATCTGGCAGGGAAGTTGAATGTATAAAAATTGTTTATCCTAACTATACAAACCTGAGGTCCTTTAACAATTGGAAGGTAACTTAGCGGCAGCTGAACCGGTCGTAAGCTTCAAACAAGGGGGTTCGGTAGTTAACTACTTGTCCAGCAGTTGGCGGTCAGCTCGACTGCTGGGAGAGAAGTTACTTTGCTTTAGGCCCAGGAAACGCAAAGTGAGGGGTGGCATGAGGTGGGACTATGTGTAAAGGACCTCAGGTTTGTAGTTAGGAAAAATACAATTTTCGACAAATTGTTAATTCTTCCGATACGAATACAAACCCTCGGTCCTTTAACAATAGGAAGACTCACTTATTGGTGGGTGGAATCTGAGTCAATGAACAGACTGGTGTTCGTCCGACCTTGGTTCCCTCCCTAGTCGTAAGAGCAAAGGGAGGGATCCTAGCCTCTGCCCAGCTGATCGGGGTGTGCACCGCAGGATCAGTGGTCAGACTTCTGGACCAAATTTTTAAGAGGGAGGCAAGCATACCTCTTATAAATAGCAAAAACACAAAAACTAGTTCCTACTTCAAGAGCCAATATGAAGTCATGGGTTTGCCTCTTGTTGGCTTCCACTCCCCCCCCTTGTTGGGGAGTGGTGGATAATTACTCCTATCCCTACTGAAAGGGATAGGATGGAGCTCAGTCGTGTTGCTTACCTGCATCTGCTTCCTGTTCAGCGTAGTGACGACCGCGGCGGCCCTCTGCCCACAGGTAGAGGAGGAAGAACGAAGGAGTAAGAGAAGCCAGTCACACACTCTTTCACTTGTCCATTCATGCAGGCACACAAGGATGCGATGCTGTTCTGTCCGCTTGGGTGCTGGGGTATGACTACACAACTTGTTGAGCAGCCACCACGGGTCCCAAGGAAAGGTTTCCAAGGACCTGTGGGTAATATCCCGAAGGTAGAAGGAAGTGAAGGTGGTTTGGTTGGCCCAAACCCCTGCCTTCAGAACCTGTGCCATGGAGAAATTCTTGTGGAACGCAAGGGTTGGACCAATACCTCTGACTTCGTGAGCTCTCAGACGAAGGGTACGGGTGTCGTCACTACCACCCGTGTTGTACGCCCTCCTGATTACTTCACGCAGCCAGAAAGATAGTGTTCTTGGAAACTCTTTCTTGGTAACCTCGGTGCTAACGAAGAGGCGTCAACACTCAGGCCTGAGGTGTCAAGTTCTCTTCAGATAGCGCCGTAGCGCCCTCACAGGACAAAGCAGCATCTCATCCACATCATTATCAGTGATGTCCTTCAGGGAGGGGATCGTGAAAGACTCGAACCAGTCGTCAGGGACCGAAGGATTCTGAGTCTTCGCTACGAAGTTTGGGATGAAATCGAGCATCACAGATTCCCATCCCCTTGAATCCTTAACATTGAAGGAAAGACCATGAAGTTCTCCTACTCTCTTCGCCGATACCAGGACCAGCAGGAAGAGGGTCTTGAGGGTCAGATCCCTGTCTGACGACTCTCGGAGTGGATCGAAGGGTCTTCGAGTCAAACTCCTAAGGATGAGAGGCACATCCCACCCCGGGGGCCTGAGTTTCCTGGGTGGGCAAGACCTCTCGAAGCTCTTCATAAGGAGGGAGATCTCGAAGGAGGGGGAGATATCCACTCCTCGCAGTTTAAGGACTAGGGCCAGGGCGGCTCTGTATCCTTTCGCTACGTAGACGGAGAGGAGCTTCTCCTCGGCGAAGGAAAACGAGGAAATCCGCTACCTGCTGAATAGTGGCTCTGAGAGGAGAGAGACCCCGTCCATGACACCAACCACAGAAGACGGACCACTTTCCCTGGTATACAGCTGCAGAGGACTGTCTGAGGTACCCAGCCATCTCTGTTGCTGCGCTGCGAGAAAAGCCTCTTGCTCGCAAGAGATGGTGGATAACAGCCAGCCGTGAAGACACAGGGACTTGACCGACCGGTGGTACCATTCTACGCGTGGCTGGCACAGGAGGTTGAGATAGGGGGAAATCTCTTTCAGTGCTTCGGCGAGCATAGCCAGCAGGTCCGGGTAACAAATGGCTTGAGGCCATTTGGGCGCCACCAGGATCAGCCGAAGATTCGAGGGGACCAGCGCCCTGCTGATCACCTTGCGAATCAGACAGAACGGAGGAAAGGCATACACGAAGAGGTTGTCCCACGGGTGTTGAAGAGCGTCCTCTGCAGCTGCCCATGGGTCCGGCACAACCGAGAAGAAAACCTGGAGTTTTCTGTTGTACCGGGTGGTGAACAGATCCACGACTGGACGCCCCCACAGGTTGAAAAGAAAACCTTTTCCTTTCCGCCACGTCTGGGTGAAGGAACCACTCGGTTTCCTATCACCTGATCCTGACGGCTGAGCTTGTCGGCTACAACAGCTCTACCGAGTGTGCCACGGCCCACTTGTGCACCTGCAATGTCAACCGATGCAAGGTGAGGGACACTAGGCCCCCTGTTGTTGACGTACGCCACTACCGTGGTGTTGTCGCTCATCAACACCACTGACTGTCCCACCAGACGCTCTTGAAACTCTTGGAGAGTGAGAAACGCTGCCTTGAGCTCCAAGACGTTGATGTGAAGGTGCTTGTCGTGATGGTTCCACACACCCGCAGCCAGCAACTCCTCCAGGTGTGCGCCCATCCCTCGGTCGATGCGCCTGAAAACAGCAACATCTCTGTCTGAAAATTCTCGCAATGTCCAAGGCGATGCAGTAGAGATGGTCATTCATGTTTGTGAGAATCCCCGTCAATCAGAGGCCTAAGTCTGTGATTGTTGGGCAGAGATACGGTTCGGTAGTCAATCATTGTAGGGGAGAGAGACATAAACCAACCGTGCATCTCGGAGAGCCAGCTGGTACTGGGCTGCGTCGGCAGCCCAATACACAGTTAGCTCTCGCTCACTCGTCATCCTGAGTTGCCAGGTAATCCCTTCCAAGAAGGAATGCGTTCAGCTAGAACCATCGAACGTAAAAAAGTATGCTCGAGCAATTGTATTTAAACAAAACGGATTTCGGTGAATACAAAAGCTGAGGTGGTGGTGTTGTAACAATACCATAAGTATCTCAAAATCGAAACTGCTAACTCCTGGGAGGTTGCAGGCAGTCCCGAGTTGCAGTTCAATTAAGATACTATTCGTCTCGGTCACAATCCGTAGAGTTAACTACGGTATGTGCCTACGCCCTGGACAATTCAACTTTTTAACAGAATCATGTCGCGAGGGTAATATACGTAGTATATTTGTAGGTTCCTCTACAAAGACCTCCATCCTAAATTCTTTTCCATTCGAGGATCGAGAATAAGGATTGAAAGCCGACGCCCTTCATTCTCTAATCAAGAGAGTGAAGGAGAAGTCTTCCCCGAAGGAAAGCTTCAATGGTGATAACAGAATACCGAAGACGATAGTTCAAGCCAAACTGGATGTTCCCGTCCGTTCTTCTCTATCCCAGGGTTGGGCGCCTACTGTGAGATTGATTGATTGATTGTGAGTTATCTGGCGTCACAACTACCAGGGTCACCGACGCCGAATACTAAATGTGATCTTTCAACTTTTATAATATATTATACAACATTCAAAATAACTTTATCTTTATGAGAGATATATAAATTTTATTTAAAAAAAATAAATTAAATTTTCTGATAAAAATATAAATATTATTCCGATAAAAAGAATTGTGATTGATCACATAACAGTAAAACTATTAAAAAGAAAAAAAATGTATATACTAAGACAGCACAGCTGTCTAGTATATAGTGCTTCTTCCAAACGCTAGAAATTCCAGGAATTCGAGCATTCGGCGAGATTCCCGATTATCGTAGTAACAATTATCGGGGATTTTCGTCTAGCCCACTCTGGACTGTGGTTTCGCCCAAGTGTCTGCAGATCGTAAAAAAAAAACCTGAACACTTTGAGAGTGCTAGAAATTCCGCAGAACTCTAAGCGCTCGGCAAAACCCCCACCGAATTCGTCAAGACGATCGCAGTCCCCAACGTGGAATCCTACAGAAAACTCTCTGCAGGATCCCTCCCCTTTCCCTTGTAGCCGTAAGGAGAGAGGGAATGAGGGAGGAATTGGATACTCGCTCTCCTTCCCAGCAGAGCTAGCAGTTGGAGAAGCGAGTACGAGCAGCCATCACCTTGCGGCGATGGCCTCTCAGAGTCTGGGAAAACGTATCGTCAGGAGAAAAAGTTTTCCCAAGGAAGGTTACGAACTCATACTGTAGGTTAAGCGTCTGCCGCCACCGTGAACGTTGTCATGGTGGGGCTGACAGAGAGAGCCGATACCGTCCTCCAACGCGTCCCAGTCCTCATCGAGGCCGAAACCTCTCAAGAGAACCGAAGGGGGAGTGCGCCCTGTTCTCTTGAATGCGTGGTCCAGACGGACCGTCACGTGAACAGTGGTGATGGTCCCTCCAAGAGTCTGGGAAGCGTCATTTGTCCTTGCCAGCCTCCCCCCCCCCTCAGTCACTCCTGCTTGCCTCGTTCCTCCCGGTGTAGCCTAAGGAGGTTGAAGGGACAGGTGAGGGAGACCTGATGCTCCTACCCTTCCTACTAGCATGCTAGTAGGCTGGGAGGATTGCAGGCGATCGCCAACCAACGGTAGCGATCGAGCTGCAGGTGTGGATTAGCAGCTTCTTGGAGAAAAGCTGGACCAAGGAATGAAGCGTCGGTCTTATGTCAAGGAAGCTGTTATGAGAGCTCCTCCCCTGCCTACCAACAGAAACGGTAGGCTGGGAGGACTGTGATGATCATCAACCACGGTGATGGTCGAGTTGCTGGTCTGGACCAGCAGTTGGCGATCCTTCCCCAAGGTCGTTGTGCTGACGAATCAGCACAATGACCTCAGCAAAATTCTTCTGGATCTCAGGAGTGACCGCATCTTGAGGAGTAGGACCATCAAGCCCCTCCAGCAAGAGCGATTCCTGAGACCCTCCTTCTTCAGAGGGAGGAACAGCGGCAGACCCCTCCCGGTCTCCTCCTGCCACTTGCGCATATGACCTGGTCGATCCAAGGACCGTGCCTGGCACGTAGGATGTCGTGGCGGGATCGTGGGGGGGCGCGCCCCTCACAATCACTCCTTGTTATCTCGCCCCTCCCGGTGTAACCCGAGGAAGTTGGAGGAACAGGAGAGGAAGACCTGACGCTCCCCCCCCTCGCTCACCGGCAGAACCGGTGTGCTTGGGGGGCTGCAGGCGATCGCCAACGGTGGCGATCGAGCTGCAGGCCTGGTCGTGCTGCTCCCCTGGGGACGTGAAACAGCTGGACCGAGAACAGCGGCCCCCCGGTCCCGTGCGTTAGGGAGCTGCTGCTGGTACCCATATCCGTCCGGTCCCGGTGAGAGCGGCGGTCAGGGGACCTGCAGAGACCTCTGTCGCAATGGGACTGGTGCCAGTTTCTCATGGCGCATCGAACCGCTGGAACCAGCCGAAGCTGGTTCCTGCGATCGAGGGGACCTCTTACCAGCCTCTGCCCGTCGTCGGTCTAGGACCGTCACGGCAACCCTGGTAACCACCTGGTCGCTACGAGAGCAATCGCTGGTCTAGCAAAAGTCACCTGAGCGGCTCTCGCCAGCCTTCTGCTCTGTGCCTTGGTCATGGCACCGAGCGAACTCGGACGTCTGGGCCTTTTGGCTGCACGGTCGCTAGTGGGTGCCCATACACTCGGTACCTCTCGCGAGCGAGAGGCCGAGCCAGAACCTGGTGTAGCGGCAGCGCCCCTACACCAGGCAAGGAAGTACCGGTGTTAACCGGTACTCCTCTGGTCCCAGTCTTCTTCTTCTTTGCGGAAGGAGAGACGGGCCCTGCTCCAAAAGGAGCAGAAGGACCCCCCGTCCCGAAGGAGCCTTCTTCCTTGGCTTGGAAGCCTTGGGAGTTGAAGGGGAAGAGGCGGCAGCAGTCGACAAAGAAGACGACAACACCTTCCTCTTCTTCTTCCTCGTCGGCTCCCTCAGGACAGGGGTCAAGTCTTCCATCCAAGATGGAGCCGGGGCTGCTGTTGCCGAAGCAACAGGGCCCGGCTGCACCTGTCCGGAAGGACCAGTGTCTGGGGCAGCAACACCGGGGCGGGCTGGAACGACGTCGGCAGGTGCGGGAACAGCAGGAACAGCAGCAGTGGCAGGTATGGCAGACAGGGCAGGTACTCCAGGAGACGGGGCAGCAGCCAGCGACATCCTGGGTACCGGCAGCAGGTCCAGGGGTGAGCTCTTCGGGCAACGTAAGACCGGGGCTGGCAGCACGAAGAACCCGGAAGGGGAGGCACGCCCCTCCTCGGCACAGCAGCGATCGGGCCGTGCACGGCGGCCATTGCGTCACAGACATCACGAGAGGGGTGTAAACCAGGTGAGGAGGGGCGGCGTACCCTGGAGACGAGATTGTGTAGTGGTGGTCACCGCTCCATGGGTGACCGGCACAGCTCCCGCCAGATGCTGGAGCAGCCCCTGGACGCTCGGCGTGCCCTGAAGTCCCAGCGACATCCACACCTGGCTAAGGTCATCCCCAGCAGCAGGAGCCCTGAGGAAGCAATACATAGTCGGAAGTTAGGGGGGAGGGGGTGAGCCCCACCCCAAGCAAACGGAAGACCCCGAATACAAATGCACGTCGGGTAACAAGCGCCCTCCTCTTATGCCTCGACGGATCGGGCGGAAGAGAAAAGACCTCGAAACCCCATCCCAAAGGGGAAGGCGCCATACGTGGGAGCTGAGCAGGGGGGCAGGAAAGAAGGCGAAGTATCGGTTACCAAGGGAGTCGTGGGAGAGCTTTCCGACGACTCCTTGGCAGGCCTTCGTTTCTTCCTGCCCTCGTACAACACCCACTGCACCTCCGACCAATTAGAACAAATGTTACACAGCTCGGCCCGAGCGCATTCGCACCCTCAGCACCGAGCGCAAGGGGATGAGGATCTATTCCCGGGAATGAGCAGAATCCTTGATCCATAATGACAATAATAAATGAAAATGAAAAAGAATACTGCACTTACAATTTTCACTTTCACTTTCACACAAAAAATACAAGCCTCGGGCTGAGAGCATTCGCGCCCTCGGCACCGAGCGCAAAGGGCATGATAATAAATGAAAATGAAAAAGAATACTGTACTTACAATTTTCACTTTCACACTATCACACAAAAAATACAAGGCTCGGGCCAAGAGCATTCACGCCCTCGACCCCGAGCGCAAATGATCAATCTTCGGAAAAGAGCAGAAGACCCCACACTTGCAGCCCTCCACCCCTGTTGTTGATGGTGGGGCGCGGGAATAGCTCCATGTCCAATGATCCATAAAATCAATGTAATAAAAGTTGAAAAAGACGGTACGTACGTACTTACAATTCACTTTCAAACACTGACAAACCAAGTTGAAAAATTCACAATACAGTAGTACCTCGAGATACGAAATTAATCCGTTCCGAGGCGCCCTTCGTATCATGAGGTTTTCGTATCTTGGACCACATTTACATGTAAAATGGCTAATCCGTTCCATGCCCTCCAAAAACCACCCCAATAAATTCATAATAAAGCTAAATTGACCTATAAACAATGAAATACTACAACAATTTGACCATTCAATACCTAACTTAAGGGGGCCGGCCGGCCTAATGCCCTTTTTTAAAGAACAGGACTTTGATATTCATACCACTTAATAAGGTGACTTGGGACATCTCCAAAAAACCGCATATGATTTTCGCCTCTGACCTTCGGTTTTGTGACGCCAGGGCGATTTATCCCGAAAATAACCATTTTTCAAATTCTATCTCCTCCCTTGATATTTAATATTAAGACCTGGGATTACTACCATATATAGACCTGATGTAGACCTCCAATCGAATGGAGAGTTTTTTTTCTAAAAGTCATTTTTTTGCTAGATATGAATTTTTCAATATGGTCAAAAAATAAACCCTATAAATCAGGAGAAAAAAATTTATAAAAAAAAAATACTAAACAAAAATGGGAAAAAAGGGCTCTATTTGATTGGTTCTATAATGTCTTTCTGAGTTATATACCAAATTCCAATTCCAAGTTATAGCTTTAAAACTAAGTGGAGAAGTAGATTTTGAAGGTCAATAAGTATAGTTTTGAGATACGGGCGTTCAAAGTTTTCCTTCGTATTTCTAAAAAGACAATATTAATAAATAATGATTATTATGAATGTATATTTGTTTTTGTGTATAATAAACCAAAACTATTTTATTTATCATAATTTAATCATAAATGATGATCCCTTTGCTCATATATCGCAGCCTGGGGCACTGCTTGAGGCAAGATGGGCACTCCTTCCTACGCAATTCTCTCCTCTCTTCACTAACTCTGCTTATTACAGCGAATTTTCTTCTTCTGTGTGTTAGCGAGATGTTTTCCTTGTATTTTCCTCTTTGGCATAATGAAATTCTTGCCCGAAACAAAGATAAACAAACGTAATTGCAAGAGAATGTCAAGAGGTGAAACTCGAAGGCGTACACTTTTTTTTACAAAGACAATTTAATAAATCATGATTATTATGAATTTCATATTCCATTTTGGGTATTAAAAAACCAAAAAAACTTTGTTATTTATCATAAATGAAGATCTCTTTGCTCAAAGATCGTAGCCTTAGGCACAGTGTGACGTGTGCTGTCAAGCAAGACGGGGGCGTTACTAAGCACCCTCCCCTCTCTCTTCACTAACTACGCATATATTATGATATTCTGTAATAATACTTGAGCGAAATTTTGTTCTTCAGTCTGTATGTTAGCGAGATGTTTCCCTTGTCTTTTCCTCATTGGCATGATGAAATTCTTGCCGAAACATACATAACATACTTGAGCAGGCGAATGTCAGACGTGAAATGGAACGTGTAGACTACTTGACGTCTGTGATCGCACTAAATCAGGACTGGACTTGGTAGCTTGAGCCTGAAGTCTCCTTCTCGACTCGGGGAACGTCTACAGATGCCATTTCTCCCAATTTCTTTGACAATAATTATCAAAATTTACGATAATAGAAGAAATATTGCATTTTCTTGTACGGATCAATGTTTTAGGCTTATTGAGTTACGTTAACTAATTACCCTGTAATACGAAGGAATTTTGACGAAATATTTCGTATACGTATTCTCAATTGCCATATGAAGCTCCATGAATTTTTTCATGACTTTGCATTTTTCGCCCTATACCTCCATATATAGAGGTTCCGGCCGGCCCCCTTAATAACAAAACGCAAATTAACCTGTAAATATGACAATTTGTCGAAAAATTGCATTTTTCCTAACTATACAAACTGAGGTCCTTTAACAACTAGGAAGTAGCTAGCGGCAGCTGGAACGGTCGTAAGCTTCGAACAAGGGGAGAACGGTAGTTAACCGCTTGTCCGACAGTGCGCGCACCTGAGAGGTAAGAATCACTTTTGCTTTAGGCCCATGCAAAAATACGCAGAGTGAGGGGTGGCATGAGGTGGGACTATATGTAAAGGACCTCAGGTTTGTATAGTTAGGAAAAATGCAATTTTTGACAAATTGTCATTTGCTCTGACGTAATACAAACCCTCGGTCTTTAACAATAGGAAGACTCATTCTTGGTGGGAGGAATCTGAGTCTTTTGATGAACAGACTGGTGTTCGTCCAACCCACCTGGAATGCCTCCCTGGTCGTAAGAGTGAGGGAGGGATCCAAGCCCTCTGTCCGATTGATCGGGTGTGCCACCGCAGGATCAATGGCCAGACCTCTGGGCGAAGTACTAAGAGAGAGGCAAGCATATCTCTTCGTACCAGCAAGCAAGAACTTGTTCCTGATTGCAAGAGGCAACATAAAGTTATGGGTTTGTCTCAAGTTGGCATCCACTTCCTCCCCCTTGTTGGAGAAAGTGGTGGATATATGCTCCTATCCCTAATGAAAGGGATAGGTTGGAGCTCGGTCGAGTAGCTTACCTGCATCAATTTCCTTTCCAGCATGGTGACGACCGTGTCCCTCTGCCCACAGGTAGAGGGAGAGAAAGATGAAGAGAAGCCAGTCACACTCTCATTCGCACATTCATTCGCACATTCATTCTCACAGTCATACCAGGAATCGATGCTGTTCTGCCTGACTCGGGTGCTGGGTAAAGCTTACACGACGTGTTGAGCAGCCACCACAGGTCCCAAGGAAAAGTATCCAAGGACTTGTGGGCAATATCCCGAAGGTAGAAGGACGTGAAGGTAGTCTGGTTGGCCCAGACACCTGCCTTCAGGACCTGCGCCACGGAGAAGTTCTTACGGAACGCCAAGGAGGGTCCAATACCTCTGACTTCGTGGGCTCTCGGACGAAGGGTACAGGTGTCGTCACTACCATCAGCCTCGTACGCCCTCCTGATCACCTCACGTAGCCAGAAAGAAAGCGTGTTCTTGGATACTACTTTCTTGGTAACTGCAGTGCTAACGAAGAGGCGTCGACACTCAGGCCTGAGGTGTCGAGTTCTCTTCAGATAGCGCCGTAGCGCCCTCACAGGACAAAGCAGCATCTCATCCGCATCGTTATCGGTGAAGTCCATTAGGGAGGGGATTGTGAAAGACTCAAACCTGTCGTCAGGGATCGATGGATTCTGAGTCTTAGCTACGAAGTTCAAGACGAAATCGAGCGTCACAGATCCCCATCCCCTGGTATGTTTAACATTGAAGGATAAGACCATGAAGTTCCCCTACTCTCTTTGCCAATGCCAGGGCCAGCAAGAAGAGGGTCTTGAGGGTCAGATCCCTGTCTGACGACTCTCGGAGTGGCTCGAATGGTCTTCAAGTCAAACTCCTAAGGACGAGAGTCACATCCCACTCAGGGGGCCTGAGTTCCCTGGGTGGGCAAGACCTTTCGAAGCTCCTCATGAGCAAGGAAATCTCGAACGAATTCGAGGTATCCAGTCCCTCAGTTCGGACCAGGGCCAGGGCGGCCCTGTATCCTTGACTGTGGGGTACTGAGAGGAGCTTCTCTTCGGCGAAGAAAAAACGAGGAAATCCGCTAACTGCTGAAGAGTGGCTCTGAGAGGAGATAGACCCCGTCTACGACACCAACCACAGAAGACGGCCCACTTCCCCTGGTACACAGCTGCAGAGGACTGTCGGATGTGTCCAGCCATCTCTGCTGCTGCGCTGCGAGAAAAGCCTCTCGTTCGCAAGAGATGGTGGATAACAGCCAGCCGTGAAGTTGTAGGGACTGGACTGCTCGGTGGTACCGTTCTACGTGTGGCTGGGCTAGAAGGTTGTGCCAGTGGGGCATCTCTCTCGGTGCTTCCGCAAGCAGAGCCAGCAGGTCCGGATACCAAACGGCCTGTGGTCGTTTGGGAGCCACCAGGATCATCCTGAGATTCGGAGTGGCCAGCGCTCGGCTAATAACTTTCCGAATCAGACAGAAGGGAGGAAAGGCGTACACGAAGAGGTTGTCCCAGGGGTGTTGAAGAGCGTCCTCTGCAGCTGCCAATGGGTCCGACACGGCTGAAAAGAAAACCTGGAGTTTTCTGTTGTGCCGGGTGGAGAACAGGTCCATGACTGGTCGCCCCCACAGGTTGAAGAGCCTTTCCGTCACATCTGGTGTAGAGATCACTGGTTCCTATCACCTGATCCCGACAGCTGAGCTTGTCTGCTACTACATTCCTCTTGCCTGGAATGTAGCGTGCTGACAGCTCTATTGAGTGAGCTGTGGCCCACTCGTGCACCTGCACGGTCAAACTGGTGTAGCGGGAGAGACACTAGGCCTCCCTGCTGACGTATGCCACTACTGTGGTGTTGTCGCACATCAGCACCACCGAGTGTCCCACCAAGCGGTCCTGGAATTCTTGGAGAGCGTAGAACGCCGCCTTGAGTTCCAGGACATTGATGTGAAGGTTGATGCGTCTGAAAACAGCAACATCTCCGGGGGGGGAGTGCGGAGAGGCACTCCTCTTAAGAGGTTCCTATTGTCGAGCCACCAGGCTAGGTCCTGCCTCACCTTCCCCGTGAGGGACACGGGGAAGTAAGGTGGATCCCTTGCCTGTGACCAACTCTCCTTTAGTCTCCACTGGAGAGACCGCAGGTGAAGACGTCTGTGAGGAACTAACTTCTCGAGTGACGACAGGTGGCCGATCACAACTTGCCATTGCTGAGCTGCCTGTTCCTGCTGAGACAGGAACTGGACGGCTGCCCCCTCCCTGAATTTGCTGATCCGCAAGTCTGCGGGAAAGACTTGCCCTGCTACCGTGTCTATCAGCATACCCAGGTACTTCATCTTCTGCTTGAGTTCGAGATCGGACTTCTCATAGTTTATCACGATTCCCCAGATCGCGACAAAACTTGGAGTCGATCCCTGTCCTGCAGCAACTGCGAGCGGGAGCTCGACAGGACCAGCCAATCGTCGAGATACCTCAAGAGACGTATCCCGTGCGAGTGGCCCCAAGCAGACACCAGAGTGAACACCTCGCGTGAACACCTGTGGGGCGGTTGACAGACCGAAGCAAAGTGCCCTGAATTGGTACACCGTCCCGTCGAAGATGAAGCGGAGGTACTTTCTGGAGGACTGATGGATGGGTATTTGAAAATATGCGTCCTCCACGTCCACTGAAAGCATGAAATTGTTCTCCCTGATGGAGTCGAGCCCGGATCGTGCCGTCTCCATCGTGAAACCGAGTCTGGCGAACGAAAACGGTTCAGGGGAGAGAGATCTATCACCAGTCGCCAGCCCCCCGATGCCTTCTCCACCAGGAAAAGGCGCTGTAAAAGCCCAGTTGACTGATCCTCTACAATTTCCACAGCTCATTTGGTCAGCATGGTCTTGATCTCCTGTCGAAGAGCATTTGTCCTTTTGATGAACCCCGGACATAGCTTTGTAGATGGACCGGGTTGGAGATGAGGGTGGCCGAGATTCAAAGGGTAGTAGATATCCCTCCCGAAGGACGTCCTACTATCCAGGTCTCGGCGCCGTAGCGCTGCCAAGTTGCCCAATGGCTCGCCAAGCACCCCCCCACCCCCACTTCCCGGCAGTCAGGTGAGGGGAAAAACGCCGTCCCTAGCGTTTCCCACCTCGCTTCAACTTCATCCCACCACCTCCTCGGAGAAAGGAGGGCTGGGAGGAGGGCTGATGTTGGCCTCCCTTAGCAGAAGACGAAGCAGCAGGAGTCTTTCACGGAGCTTAGACGGGGCAACCGTCTTAGCAGCCAAGGAAGCCCTAGCTAAACTCTTAAGCTTAGCCGCAGTAGCTCGAGGTTGCCCAGAAACCTTCGAGACCGCTGGTGAACCAGACGGTCACTGTCATCAGTGCGCCGTCTCTCCACCGCAGCATCCACCATCTCTCCAGGAAAGAGAGAGGAGAAACTCCTAATAGGTCCGTTGCGAAGATCGAGTGCCGCCTCACGCCCAACCCCCTTGGTCACTCGGGTAAGGACTGCGTCCCTACGACGAAGAACCAAGTTGGCCCACAGGTTAGCAGTCTGATGGGCGAGGTAAGAGATGGCACAGTCTCCTGAACGCCGGGTCGTCTGCGAGAGCAGAACTCCCGGAGTCAGCCGCGACTTTGGATACTGTGAGGGACCACAGATCCAACCAAGAGACTACCTGGAATGCTGCCATAGCGGTAGATTCCAGGGCGAGTGCCTCCTGCTGCGAGGACAGGAGCTGCTGCAGGGACACACCTGGAGTTAGCCTTGCTAGCTCCGGGATAACCTGTTTAGGCGGTATCGGATCTTCAGATGGCACATAAAAACGCCTCTGACGCTGTAGAGGAGGTGGAAGTAGCTTAGAAGACCGTCCTGACTTCAGCGAATCCTCTCGCCCCGAGACGAGATTCTCCACTTGGTCAATGACCGAGTCAGCCAGCTCCGATCGCGGCAGACCCACCGTCATCTTGGGTCCCCTCTTTTTGGCCCCAAAATGACTCGAGCCGGGACGTGGGCTCAGAAGGTGGTAGCGGCGATCCTTCCCCAAGGCCGTTGTGCTGACGAATCAGCGCAATGACCTCGGCAAAGTTCCTCTGGATCTCGGGAGTAACAGCGTCTTGAGGAGTAGGACCGTCCAGTCCCTCCAACAAGAGCAGCTCTCGAGACTCTCCTCTTCAGAAGGAGGAACAGCGACAGACCCCTCACGGTCGCCTCCTGCTACTTGCGCGTACGTCCTGGCCGGTCCTAAAACCGTGCCTGGTGCGTACGGTGTCGCAGCGGGATCGCGAGGGGCGCACCCCTCACGATCACTCCTGGATACCTCGCTCTTCCCGGCGTATCCCGAGGAAGTTGAAGGTATCGGAGAGGCAGACCTGACGCTCCCTCCTCGCTCGCTGGCAGGACCAGCGTGCTTGGAGGGCTGCAGCCGATCACCAACCCGCGGTGGGGATCGAGCTGCAGGCCTGGCCGTGCCGCTCACGTGTGGCGAGCGGCTCGACTGAGCACGTCGACCCCGGTCCTGTGCGTCAGACGAGCTGCTGCTGGTCGCCCTATCCGCCCGGTCCTGATGGGAGCGGCGGTCAGGCGACCTGCAGAGCTTGCTGTCGCGGTGAGACTGGAGGCTGGTACCGACGGCCGGGGGGATCTCTTCTCAGCCTCAACCCATGGCTGGTGGGAGACCGTCACGTCAGCCCGAGCTGCCAGCTGGTCGCTGCGAGAGCGTCCGCTGGCCTGGCGAGAGTCGCCTGAGCGGCTCTCACCAGTCTTCTGCTCCGTGCCTCGGTCTTGACGTCGAGCAAACTCGGGCGTTTTTGAGTCGAAACCTTGGCTGCACGATCTCCCGCCGGAGACTGTACACTCGGAACTTCGTCGCGAACGAGAAGCCGAGCTGGGATCTGGCTTAGCGGCAGAGCCGCTAACACCAGGCGAGGAAGTACTGGCCGAAGCTGGTACCCCTCTGGTCCCTGTCTTCTTCTTTGCAGAAGGAGAGACGGGCCATGTTCCCGAAGGAAACAGGAGGACCAGCAGAAGAGCCCCCCGACTCGCCGGAGCGAGACAAGCCCTTAGAAGGTCCCAAAGGAGCCTTCTTAGGGGGGGAGGAGGCAACCTTCTTCTTCTCGGCATGGAAGCCTTGGAAGTCGAAGGGGGAGAGGAGGCAGCAGACGATGAAGATGACGACGACACCTTCCTCTTCTTCGTCAGCTTCCGCAGGACAGACGTCAGGTCTTCCATCCAGGATGGAGCTGGGGCAGTTGCCGAAGCAACAGGGCCCCGACTGTCAACCTGTCCGGGTAAGGAACCTGAGCCTGGAGCAGCACCACCACGAGCAGGAGCGGGAACAGCTGGAACAACAGGAGCGTCAACAGTGGCTGGGACAGCAGGAGCGGCATGAGCGGCTGGGCCAGCAACGGTAGTAGCGGCAGGTACGGCCGGAAAGTCAGGCGACCCAAGCGTCTTGTTCTCAGCCACCAACATTCTAGGCACAGGAGGCAGGTCCAGGGGGGAGCTTTTTGGGCAGTGGAAGTCCGGGGTCGGCAGCACAAAAGGAAAACCAGGTGGAGGTGGCACGCCCCTCCTCGGTATGGCAGCGAGTGGCATCTGTACTACAGCTGTCGGGGTCACCGAAGTCACGAGGGGTGTAAACAAGGTGCGGAGGGGTCGGCGTACCCTGGAGTAGTAAGTTGTAGTTGTAGTGGTGGTCACCACACCATGTGTGACCACTGTCAACCCCGCCAACCGCTGGATCAACCCCTGGATGCTAGGCACTCCCTGCAGCCCCAGCAACTCCCACACCTGCCCAAGGTCGTCTCTCGCGGAAGGCACACCTGCGGAAGCAACAGTCGGGTGAGTTAGAGGGGTTCCCTCGCGCTTGGGGGGGGACGAACCCCACCCAGAGCAGACGGAAGACCCCGAGTACAACTGCACATCCGGGTAGCGAGCGCCCTCCTCCACACTCGACGGATCGAGTGAGGAGCAGGAACTCCGTACTACCCCCCTGCCGGCGGGGGAAGGGCTGCGAAAATAAAATGGGGGCTGACCAGGGGGTAGGAAGGAAGACGAGGTATCCATCACCAAAGGAGTCCCTGGAGAGCTTTCCGACGACTCCTTTGCGCACCCTACGTCTCTTCCTATCCTCGTACAGACCTACTGCGCCTCGGACCCATTCATACAAGTGATACAAGGTTCAGCCCGGGAGCATTCTCGCCCCCGGCACCGCGTACAAAATTCATGTGGATCTACGTCCACAAAGGAGCGAAATCCACCGCACTTACGCCCCTCCAGCCCGGGACACACTCTACGGGCAACTGGGGGGCGCGGCGAAAGCTCCATCTCTTGATCCATCTTTGTTTGTTTATTCCACTTATTACACAATGAAATAAACAAAAGAAAAAACTGTACTTACAAGTGTCTTTCACTTCTTACAGACAAACCAGGAAAAAGGATAAATCCAACCAAAGCATACGACGAGTAGCAGGCAGAGCGATGACGGAGCACGTCTTGACACCCACCCTGGCCGAGGCAAAGTGATTCTTACCTTCTCAGGCGCGCAGGCGCGCGCACTGTCGGACAAGCAGTTAACTACCATTCTCCCCTTGTTCGAAGCTTACGACCGTTCCAGCTGCCGCTAGCTACTTCCTATTGTTAAAGGACCGAGGGTTTGTATTACGTATCGGAACAAAAAGTGTATTAGTGTACATGGTATACAAGAAATACTGTGCGTAAAATGTGGAAGCTTACCTTCGAGTGAGGCTATCTCTCCGAAAGTGGCGGCAGAGGAGGAGGAGGACAAACGGCAAATACGTACGTACGTACACTTAACTTTACGAACACACATAAAAAAATGTAAGGAAAACATACATAAACTAAAATTTACGAAACACATTAACAAAACTGTAACACTTAACTTTACAAAAAACTAAAATTAACATTTTTATTTTCTTTTTTTTATTTTTAACTTTTTTTTTTTTTACTTTTACGTAGTTTTTTTTTTTTTTTTTTTTTTTTTACAGAATTTCAACTTCATCACCACTTTCAACCTTTTCTGTTTTATCACTTGGTTTCTTCCTTTTTGCTTTTCAAATTTCTGGTTTTTGTCATCACTTGGTTCCTCCTTTTGCTTCAACTTTCTGTTTTTATCACTTGGTCCTTCCTTTTTGCTTACTCCTGCTAATGCTAAAGGCCTCTTTAATCCACATCACTGGAAGCTTCTCCTTAAGCACTTTGTGGGCCTTGAAGGCTCGACCTCTCAAAGCTCTTCATCAGGAGGGAGATCTCAAAAGAAGAGGAG
>NC_061107.1:58051840-58118183 GCF_015104395.2 Macrobrachium nipponense | reverse complement strand
GGCCAGTAGGGTGGGGAGAGGCATTGTCCAACAACAGCAGACATTTCAGAAGGAGGCGCTTCTCTTCCAAGAATTTCTTCACTGTCGCGCCGAAACACAGATTTACCCAATCCGTGAACAAAAGCCTCGTTACCCAGGCTTTCGCATTAGCTCTCCACATCACTGGAAGCTTCTCCTTAAGCACTTTGTGGGCCTTGAAGGCTCGAGGAGTCTCGGAATCATACACCAGTAGAGGCTTCACCTTGCAATCCCCCACTGGCGTTGGAACAAAGTGCGAGCGTAAGCCTGTCTAGGCTTATGCCCGGTTGCTTCTTCTCTTCCTCCGTGATGTACGTCCGATGAGGCATTTTTTTAAAAAACAGGCCAGTCTCATCACAGTTGAAGACTTGCTGAGAACTGTAGCCTTCCTTGGTCATCATCTCGTTGAACATCTTTTTAAAGGCTTTGGCCGCTTTCGTGTCCGAGCTGGCAGCCTCCCCATGCCGCACCACCGAATGGACGCCAGTCCGTTTACGGAATTTCTCGAACCACCCATGCGAAGCCTTGAACTCTGGGGTAGGCGTTAATGTCCCTTCTCCTCCGTTGTCTTCGGCCTGGGCAATCAAATCGTCAAAAATAGCGCTTGGCTTATGGGAGATTGCCGTCTCCGTTATCGTATCGCCAGCGATTTCTTTGTCTTTTATCCAGACAAGAAAAAGCCTTTCCATCTCATCGTGCACGTGGCTCCTCTTGCTGGACAAAATAGTGACGCCCTTGGAAGCCGCTTTGATGACATCCTTCTGCTTAAGGGTGGTGCCTATTGTCGACGGATTTCGGCCATATTCTTTGGCGATCACACTCAATCGCATACCAGCTTCATACTTTTTTATAATCTCCATCTTCGTCTCCAAAGAGAGCATCCTCTTCTTTCCGTGAATTTCAACTTTCTTGGGACCTATGACTACGTATATACTGTACGTAATTTACGTATAAGAAGAGTAAAGTTCTCACACAACACGATAAAGTACGTATACTGCAACGAAATCACTAAAGAATTTACGTTAATAAATGAAATCGTTAGAACAAACGAATACCGCGTGCGTACGATAACGATGCTGGGACGAGTGGCTGAGGCACGCTCCTACGTAGTAGATGCATGATGGGAAGGATGCTGACCAATAGGAGAGAAGGATCTCATGGCAGTGACTAGCATCAGGAACCAATGGGAGAGCAGGAGGATGGTAGCGAGTCCACTCAGTTGGTGGCATGCGAGTTTCAAAATTGTTATCGGTGGTCCGGGCGAATCTCGGACTTTACAGCAACAACCTTTCGTATCTTGAGCAATTTTCGTATGTAGAGCCATAAAATTTTTCGTATTAGTTTTCGTATCTCGAGTTTTTCGTAAGTTGAGCCTTTTGTATCTTGAGGTACCACTGTAATTTAGTTAACCATACTATCAAGTTTAAGACAAAGCTCTTTACTCTTTCGGTACACCTGCAGCAAAGGAGAAATCTAAAACAACCTCGAAAGATGAGGAAAAGTACCTTGGAATGGAAGTATCTATATGTAATTACATGAAAATTGCATATAGATAAAATTCCAATTGATCAACAAAGTATGGGACACTCATTATAATTACTGTATATGTAAAATAGAAAGAAAGAAATTAAAAATACTGGACATGATTACAACCCACGAGTCAACAAAAGTCTATGGTAAGACATCAGTACAAAAGAAATTGACTCTTGAGCCCTTTGGTATTAGTGCATCATGCAGATAACCTCAATCAGAAAAACTGCTGTCATTGACAAATGCCTCATTAGGCTCTGGCAAAGATACTATACCTCCCATGGAGGGCTGATATGATCTAGTGCTGTCCATATAAGCATAACACCTAGTCTGGGTTGAGCTAACCTTACTTTGCCCTGACAATGAGTGGATAACAAAGAGGATGGATTGAATGTAAATAGTGACTGAAAAATAGCAAAAACTCTATCAAGGTGGTATTGCAGTGCCTATGAGTGGCAACTCATAGGTACTGCAGGTATGATGTAGGTATGACTGACTGGACATCTCTGACTGATGGTCATCAATCTAAACAACACAGCTTTTGAAAGTAACAAGAGTGGACAGAGCTCCTATCTTATAAACAATTATGTTAGTTTGAGCATAGTCTTACTCAGACTGGTTACCATCTTTTCAAAACCATAAACATAAGAGTATTTGAAGTCATGAAAATTATATGCCCAGGTAGAATAAAAAGGAGAGCAATTAGGTCAGCCTTTCTAGGGAATATTTTTTGTATGGTTTTACAAAAAATAACCAAGCAAAAGACAATCTTGCAAGTCAAAATTGTCAATGAAATTTCCTAAGAGATTCACTGGAGGCACTAATCAAGTTGCCTAAGACCAACAGTTTGTTAAACTTTGGGTAGCAACAAAATGAAAGGAAATTTCCTTTCAGAGTTCAGTTGCAGAAACCTAAAACCCAGAGAAGTGGTAATCTCTGAGGCAAGAGCTACTTCGGAAACAATGTTCTGTCGCGGTTAATAGAAGAAATCTGTGAATACTCTTGGCCTTGAGGTAATGAAAAAGTTCACCAAAGTAAAGCTGATGCAAGGAAGATGAAGGGGAGTGTGAGGGAGATGACTTCAGAGTAGTGGAGTACCTTATCCTACACACACAAAGGAGGGGTAGTAGATTTGACCAACTGCCTATTAAGGCTTACATAAGACCTGTTTGTCCACTTAACACAGAAAATGAAAAAAAGCTGTCCAGTGAAAGATAAAAAGCAAATGCATCAGTTTCTTGTGAAAGAAGCAAACATTCTCTCTTGCTCTCTCTCTACATAATTCTTGATTTAGTGGCAGTTGAAGAATATGTGCTGGTTTCTAGAACTGTCAAGTAACTGGTTCTGGTTGTTTAAATACTACCAGACAAGAAAGTTTACTATAGTATTCATAAAAAGAAAAAAAATTTACTGATGACTTCAGTTTTATATTTGCTACAAACAAAAATAACAAGGTTAGCTATGAAAAAATGAAGGTAAGAAGATATGACAAATGAGATAAATTTTATAAACTTACTTTTTTAACTGAAGGCAGAGGATGAAGCAGGTTTTTCTGCCTAATATACAGTCTAGTGTTTGTTAAAAGGGAAAGAAGGTAAGTAAATTTCTCTTCCTCACTTTCTCCTGCAAATGGCTGAATAACACACAAAGCTGCTGTTAAAATAACTTGGCAACTTCCTTTTGTCTCTGGAAAGAAAAATTCAGTTATTAAATTATGTTTCTTCAAGACTGGAATAAATATTAAAATCACAATTTGTCGAAAATTGTATTTTTCCTAACTATACAAACCTGAGGTCCTTTAACAATAGGAATGTACCTTAGCGGCAGCTGGAACCAGTCATAAGTTTCGAACAAGGGGGTTCGGTAGTTAACTACTTGTCAGGCAGTCGGCGGTCCACGCGACTGAGAGAGGAGAGGAGTCACTTTGCTTTAGGCCCAAGAAAAAACAGAGTGAGGGTTGGCATGAGGTGGGACAAAGTGTAAAGGACCTCAAGTTTGTATAGTTAGGAAAAATAAAATTTTCGACCAATTGTCATTTGTTCCGATACGTATACAAACCCTCGGTCCCTTAACAATAGGAAGACTCACTTATTGGTGGGTGGAATCTGAGCCTTATGAACAGACTGGTGTTCGTCCGACCCTGGTTCCTTCCCTGGTCGTAAGAGCAGAGGAAATGATCCTACCTTCTGCCCAGCTGTTCGGGGTGTGCACTGCAGGATCAGTGGCCAGACCTCTGGACCAAATTTATAAGAGGGAGGCAAGTGTACCTCTTATAAATAGCAAGCAAGAACTAGTTCCTACTTAAAGAGCCAATATGAAGTTATGGGTCTGTCTCTTGTTGGCTCCCACTCCCCCCACCCCCTCTTGAAGGGGAGTGGTGGATAAACGCACCTATCCCTACTGAAAGGGATAGGCTGGAGCTCGGTTGAGTAGCTTACCTGCATCTAATTCCTGTTCAGCGTAGTGACGACCGCGGCCCTCTGCCCACATGTAGAGGGGGAGAAAAAGAGGAGGAAGAGAAGCCGGTCACACACTCTTTTACTCATCCATTCATGCAGTCACACAAGGATGCGATGCTGTTCTGTCCGCTTGGGTGCTGGGTAAGCTACACAACTTGTTGAGCAGCCACCATGGGTCCCAAGGAAAAGGTTTCCAAGGACCTGTGGGTAATATCCCAAAGGTAGAAGGAAGTAAAGGTGGTCTGGTTGGCCCAAACACCTGCCTTCAGAACCTGTGCCACGGAGAAGTTCTTGCGGAACGCAAGGGTTGGAGCAATACCTCTGACTTTGTGGGCTCTCGGATGAAGGGTTCGGGTGTCGTCACTACCATCCGCTTTGTACGCCCTCCTGATTACCTCACGCAGCCAGAAAGAAAGTGTGTTCTTGGATGCCTCTTTCTTAGTAACCCCAGTGCTAACGAAGAGGCTCGACACTCAGGCCTGAGGTGCCGAGTTCTCTTCAGATAGCGCTGTAGCACCCTCACAGGACAAAGCAGCATCTCATCCGCATCATTATCGGTGAAGTTCTTCAGGGAGGGGATCGTGAATGACTCAAACCAGCCATCAGGGACCGAAGGATTCTGAGTCTTCGCTACGAAGTCCAGGACGAAGTCGAGTGTCACAGATCCCCAAACCCTGGAATGTTTAACATTGAAGGAAAGACCAAGAAGTTCCCCTACTCTCTTCGCCGATGCCAGGGCCAGCAGGAAGAGGGTCTTGAGGGTCAGATCCCTGCCTGACAACTCTCGGAGTGGCTCGAAGGGTCTTCGAGTCAAACTCCTAAGGACGAGAGTCACATCCCACCCCGAGGGCCTGAGTTCCCTGGGTGGGCAAGACCTCTCGAAGCTCTTCATAAGGAGGGAGATCTCGAAGGATGAGGAGATATCCATCCCCCGCAGCATAAGGACTAGGGCTAGGGCGGCTCTGTAGCCTTTAACTGCGGAGACGGAGAGGAGCTTCTCTCGGCGAAGGAAGACGAGGAAATCCGCTACCTGCTGAAGAGTGGCTCTGAGAGGAGAGAGAACCCGTCTACGACACCAACTACAGAAGACGGCCCACTTTCCCTGGTATACAGCTGCAGAGGACTGTCTGAGGTACCCAGCCATCTCTGTTGCTGCTCGATGAGAAAAGCCTCTCGCTTGCAAGAGATGGTGGATAACAGCCAGCCGTGAAGACACAGGGACCGAACCTACCGGTGGAACCGCTCTACGTGTGGCTGGGACAGGAGGTTGTGCCAAGGGGGAATCTCTCTTGGTGCTTCGGCGAGCAGAGCCAGCAGGTCCGGATACCAAGCAGCCTGAGGCCATTTGGGCACCACCAGAATCATCCGAAGATTCGCGGTGACCAGCACCCTGCTGATCACTTTGCGAATCAGACAGAACGGGGGAAGGGCGTAGACGAAGAGGTTGTCCCACGGATGTTGAAGAGCATCCTCTGCAGCTGCCCATGGGTCCGGCACAATGGAGTAGAAAACATGTTATTGTTATAATACAATTAAGTTTGTTCATACTTACCTGGCAGATATATATATAGCTGTATTTTCTGACGTCTGACAGAATTTCAAAACTCGCGGCACACGCAGTGGGCGGCCAGGTGGTAGTACCCATTCCCCCCGCTGGGAGGCGGATATTAGGAACCATTCCCATTTTCTATTCATATTTTATTCATGACCCTTGTCTCCTGAGGGGAGGAGGGTGGGCACTCTAATTATATATATATTTGCCAGGTAAGTATGAACAAACTTAATTGTATTATAACAATAACATTTTGTTCATGAAACTTACCTGTCAGATATATATATAGCTGAATCCCACCTTCGGATGGTGGGAAGAGACAGAATAGGATTTTTTAGGAAACTTAAATTAAGTAAATGATGTACTTCTTGGTTCCTTACCTGTTAGCAAAGTAGACTCTGTGATTACTGTCACTTAAGCCTGCTTCTGCTTTTAACAGAGTTGCCAGCCAGGTGTAGACCTGTAGTGCTGGTGCACTCTGGATGCTCTGTCAACGGGGACGTGACCTCAATGTGACAAGACCATCGAGCCAAACATATGGGAGTAACACAGCAACCGACCACCACCTGACCAACTAACCAAAAAACCCCTGACAGTTAAACTAAAGAATGGGAGATTTCCACAGAAGATCTCACCATCAACCAAAAACACAACAATAAAACTAACCTAAACTAAGCTAAGGGATAGGGAGAGAGCTACCTTCAGCCCCCAAAACTGTGTCTGCCGAAATGTATGGCCCCAAAGAACTACAGTTCTCGTAAATCGTTCTCACATCCCGGAGGTAATGTGAGGCAAATACGGAATTGCTCCTCCAAAAGGTGCTATCAAGAATATCTTTGATAGACATATTCCTTTGGAAGGCAAGAGAAGTAGCTACGGCTCTGACTTCGTGAGCTTTCACCTTAAAGAGGCTCAAATCAGTCTTCTGGCAAGATGAATGAGCCTCTTTAATGACGTCCCTCAAAAAGAAAGCCACAGCATTCTTCGACAACGGCAAATCTGGTCTTTTCACCGAGCACCAGAGATTACCTGAGGGACCTCTTATCTCTTTAGTTCTATGAATATAGAACTTGAGAGCCCTGACAGGGCACAGGGCTCTCTCTGGTTCTTGACCCACGAGACCCGACATACCTTTGATCTCAAAGCTCTTGGGCCAAGGATTAGACAGGTTCTCATTTTTAGCCAAGAAAGTTGGGCTCAACGAGCAGACAGCGTTGTCCCCCTTGAAGCCCACTAGGCTACTGAACGCTTGGATTTCACTAACTCTCTTCGCCGTCGCCAGAGAAGTTAGGAAAAGCGCTTTCTTCGTCAAGTTCCGTAGAGAAGCTTCGTGGAGAGGCTCAAAGGGACTTAACATTAGATGTTTAAGAACCACATCGAGGTTCCATGAGGGTGGTCTTGCCTGTGGAATCTTGGAGGTTTCGAACGACCTTAAGAGATCGTGGAGATCCTTGTTGTCAGAGAGGTCCAGTCCTCTGTGTCGAAAAACGGCCGACAACATACTCCTATAACCCTTAATTGTAGGGACTGCCAATTTCTGCACATTTCTTAAGTAAAGCAAGAAATCTGCTATCTGGTTCACAGAGGTCGTGGAAGAGGAAATTCCTTCCTTTTTGCACCATGCCCTGAAGGAGGCCCACTTTGATTGGTAGACAGCTCTTGAAGAGGCTCTTCTAGCATTAGCGATTGCTCTCACAGCTGCTTTCGAAAAGCCTCTCGCTCTGGCCAACTTTTCGATAGTCTGAACGCAGTCAGAGCCAGAGCGGAGAGGTTTTGGTGATACCTTTTGAAGTGAGGCTGTTTGAGTAGATCTCTCCTCCAGGGCAAACGTTCTTGGGAGTCCACAAGGAAAGTCATGACCTCTGTGAACCATTCTCTTGCTGGCCACATCGGGGCAATCAGAGTCAACCTTGTCCCTTCTGAAGCTGCGAACTTCCTCATGACTTCCCCCATGATCTTGAATGGGGGAAAGGCGTAAAGATCTAGGTCTGTCCAGCTCCAGAGCAACGCATCCACCGCAATTGCTCCTGGATCCAGGACCGGGGAGCAATACAGAGGAAGCCTCTTCATCCTCGACGTAGCGAACAGGTCGACTAGAGGACGTCCCCACAGTCTCCATAGTTGCTGACAGACTTCCTGGTGCAAGGTCCACTCTGTTGGCAGAATTTGATTTCAACGACTGAGAAGGTCCGCCCTGACGTTCTGTACCCCTGCCACGAATCTCGTCAGGATCTTGATCTGCCTTACGTCTGCCCATAGCAGAACTTCCCTTGCTAGGAGAAAAAGGGATCGGGAGTGAGTTCCTCCCTCATTCTTCAGATATGCAAGGACTGTGGTGCTGTCCGAGTTGACTTGAATGACCTTGCCTGACACTTTGCCTTCGAAGAACTGCAGCGACAGGAAGATCGCTGCCGGCTCCTTCACATTGATGTGCCATGGCTACCCTGTTCCCCTCTCCAGGAGGCCTGACACTTCCTCCCCTCCTAGTGTTGCTCCCAACCGAAATGGAAGCGTCTGAGAACAACACTAGGTCGGGGCTCAGAAGATTTAGGGATAAGCCCTCTTGCAACTTCTGAGGGTCGAGCCACCATCTTAAGTGGTCTTTCACTGGGTTTGAGATCCTTAGGATTGCATTCAGGTCCTCCTTGGCTTTCCATTCCTCCGCTAGGAAAAATTGAAGAGGCCTGAGGTGCAGTCTTCCCAAGGAGACAAACTTTTCCAGCGAGGAAATGGTGCCCAGCAGACTCATCCATTCCCTCGCAGAGCAAGCCTCTCTCCCTAGGAAGGCTGAGACTTTCTCTAAGCCTAGCTGCTGACGTTCCTGGGATGGAAACGCCCGAAAAGCCACTGAATCCATCTGAATCCCCAGATACACGATGGGCTGATCACCAATCGTCGAGGTATAAAGATATCCTGATCCCTGAAGAATGCAGCCACCTCGCTACATTCCTCATTATTACTGTAAAAACCATCGGGGACGGGGGAGCTGAGGACCGAAACAAAGGGCTCTGAATTGCCAACCCTGTTGCCTAAGACGAATCTCAGGTACTTCCTTGAAAGAGGGTGGACGGGGACGTGAAAGTACGCGTCCTGCAGGTCTAGAGACACCATCCAGTCGCCAGGTCTCAAGGCTCCTAGCACTGACTGAGGCGTCTCCATCTTGAACTTGTTTTTCTCCACAAAAAGATTGAGCCTGCTCACATCCAGGACTGGGCGCCAACCCGACGACTGCTTCGGCACCAGGAAAATCCTGTTGTAGAAGCCCGGTGACCCCAGGTCCACGACTTGCTCCACCGCTCTTTTTTCGACCATCTGGTCTAAAAGATCGAAAAGGATGCTTTTCTTCTCTCCCTGATAAGACGGAGAGAGGTCTCTGGGAGTTGATGTTAGAGGAGGAGGATGTAAAAAGGGGATCTTGTACCCTTGCTCTACGATCTTGAGAGTCCAAGGGTCCGCCCCTCTCTGCCTCCATGCCTCCGCAAAGAACTTCAGTCTGGCCCCGACTGGCGTCTGAAGGACAAGATCTTCATTTGGTTGTTTTTGGCTTAAATGAAGCTCTTCCTCTTGAAAAACCTCTCCCTCGAGGAGCTGCTCTCGAGAAGGGTGCTCCGCGAAAGGGTTTGACTTTCTTCGGGGGTCTCACGAACGAAGATGTAGAAGGAACTGCTGGGGGCCTTGAAGACTGTGCCAAGAGGTCCTGGGTCACCTTCTCCTGCAAACTAGTCGCAAGATCTCTCACCATAGCCTGGGGGAAGAGATGGTCCGAAAGAGGCGAAAAGAGCAATTCCGCTTTCTGAGCGGGAGAAACCGACTTTGCGGTAAAATTACAAAGAAGAGCTCTTTTCTTAAGGAAAGCTGTTCCAAAATGAGAAACCAGCTCTTCCGAACCATCCCTGACGGCCTTGTCCATACATGACAACACGCTGGACAGCTCCCCCAGACTGAGAGAATCAGGGCTTCTAGACTGAAGGTCCAAAACTCCCAAGCACCAGTCTAAGAAATTGAAGACTCCCAACGTGCGCAGCAGTCCTTTCAAGTGGTGGTCCGTCTCCGCAGGAGTCCAGGACACCTTTGCAGATGATAAGAGGGACCTCCTCTGGGCGTCTACTAAGCTGGAGAAGTCCCCAAGTGCGGACGAAGGAACCTTCACCCCCACGTCCTCCTTGGTTTCATACCAAATGCCTCCTTTCCCGGAGAGTCTAGAGGGAGGAAGGGCGAAAGTGGTCTTGCCCTGGTCCTTCCTTTGAGACATAAAGTCTTGGAGCTTCTTGAAAGCCCTCTTGGTTGAAAGCGACGTCTTCATCTCGACAAACTCAGGAGTCTTGACTGACTTACAAGACGAAAGTTGAGAGGGAGGAGACCTAGGGGCTGCCGGCTGAAACTTATCCCCGAAGGACGAACGTAACAGCCGCACAAGAACCTTATAGTCTGAGACAGACGAAGCTACAGGAGGTTCCTCTTCGACTGAACTCGCTGGACTACTATGTTCCCCTTCTTCTCTAAGAGGAACTGGAGATCGTCCATCCGGAGAGGGCGTACGTCCAGCAGGCTTAGGTCTAAACAAAGACTTCCGCTGATCCTTCCTTTGTTTAGAAGTTACCGCTTCAGGCACGGACTCGTCCTTACGACGATCCTTAAAACTTGTTGAAGGACGGACGTCTTGTGAGCGTTGAGCGTCCTTTGAAACGACGGGGACTGTCTTACTATTAGACACGTCCCTACGAGAGGAAGCACGAGCTTCCTGACGAGAGGCGCCAAAAGCGTCCTGCTGAGCGTCCTCAAAAGCGTCCTGCCTTGTCCGAAAAGCGTCCTGCTTTGAACGGAGAGCGTCCTGCCGAGCGTCCTGCCGAGCGTCCTGCTTCACGTAGCAAGCGTCCTGTCGAAAGCGCAAAGCGTCCTGCTGAGCGTAAGATCTATCAGGAGAACGAGAACGGTGACGATCCGGAGGAGGAGAGAGAGACGAACGAGACGAGAGAGAAGGAGACTGCTTCGTCCTCTTGACGGGCAGCCTGACGTCCTTTCTCCGGTTAGGCTCGACTGCTGCTGGGCGAGTCCTTTGAGCCATGAGAGACGAAATCTGGTCCTGAAGGGACAAAAGGATTTTCTTCGTAGGTGACGAAGTAGAAGGAGCAGGACTGACCCTGCGAGAAGGCGAGGGGACGCATCCTTCCTTCTCGCAGGTACAGCTACCTGCTTCTCAGGGGAACACGCCTGTGCGCGCAACCCAGCGTCCTCGTCGGTTGAGACTCTACCTCTCTTCTGAGGAGGAAAAGCGTCATAAACGTCACTTGAAGAAAGCGGTGATACAGGATGTGAAGCGTCCTCAAAACGAAAAGTCCTTTTCAGCGGACGAGAGTCTCTCCGAGCGCTCCACCCCTTGCGCGGGGAGGATGCTTCGGAGGACGAAAAGCAATCCTTCAGGACACGCGCCCGTGCGCGCTCCTTGACAGCCTGGGACTTAGCAACAAGGCCTGCCGAAGGGACGCCAGATCGGTGGGGAGCCCCTGTAACCCTCTTGCAGCTTTCGACATACCCACTCCCTGAGTCCTGGGAGTCCGATAGAGGTCTAGGCCTAGAGGCATTATGGGGCCGATCTGACGCCCCCTCCACAACACTAGGGGCACGATCACAAACTTTCACAGGGCCAGTTTCTAAGGCCAACACTTTAGATTCAAGAGCGCGAATAGACTCGAGAATCAGAGAAAGGGGATTACCTTCTCCAGACACAGCAATAGGGCCTGAAGGCAACAACACAGGATGAGGTTGAACAAAATCTACCGGTGTTAGAGGAGGAGAAATATTACATTCCTTACCTTTTGTAGAACTGCTCTTGGAGGAAGACCTCCTGACTCTATCACGCTCCAATTTACGCCGATAGGTCTCATACATCTTCCATTTATCATCTGACAAATCCCTGCATTCATTGCACCGATCATCAACCAAACAAATATGCCCCCTGCATTCCATACAAACTGTGTGAGGATCAACTGAAGGTTTAAGAAGCCTCACCTTACATTCACTCCTCACACACACTCTGAAACTTCCTGTACTTGATCCTGACATCATGTACACAGAAAAGCCAATCCAAAATCAAAAAACAATCCACTATTACGCGTGCCAATCCAACAATCCAGAGTCGATACCAAAAGTCAATCCAGATAATTTTAAGCGAGATAATCCAAAAATCCTAGACGGAGGTACTGCAAACAGTTGTTTACAGCACCGGCGACAGAAAAAATATGAATAGAAAATGGGAATGGTTCCTAATATCCGCCTCCCAGCGTGTGCCGCGAGTTTTGAAATTCTGAAATTCTGTCGGACGTCAGAAAATACAGCTATATATATATCTGACAGGTAAGTTTCATGAACAAACTGGAGTTTTCTGTTGTGCCGGGTGGCGAACAGATCCACCTGCCACGACTGGGTGAAGGGACCACTCTGTTCCTATCACCTGATTCTGACGGCTGAGCTTGTCTGCTACTACATTCCTCGCTTGTTGACGTACGCCACTACTGTGGTGTTGTCGCTCATCAACACCACTGAGTGTCCCATCAGACGGTCCTGGAATTCTTGGAGAGTGAGGAACGCTGCCTAGAGCTCCAGGATGTTGATGTGAAGGCGCTTGTCGTGATGATCCCACACACCTGCAGCCAGCAACTCCAGGTGTGCGCCCCATCGCTTGGTCGAAGCGTCTGAAAACAGTAACATCTCTGGGGGGCACTGAGGTTCCCGTCGTCCAGCCACCAGGCTAGGTCCTGCCTCACCTCCTCCGTGAGAGACACGGGAAGTACGATGGGTCTCTTGCCTATTACCAACTCTCCTTTAGTCTCCACTGAAGAGACTGCAGGTGAAGATGCCCGTGAGGGACTAACTTCTCGAGAGACAACGGGTGACCGATCACAACCTGCCACTGCTGAGCTGGCTGCTACTGTAGGGACAGGAACTGTCTGGCTGCCTCCCTGAACCTGCTGATCTGCGAGTCTGCGGGGATGACTCGCCCTGCTACCATATCGATCAGCATACCGAGGTACTTCATCCTCTACTTGGGCTCGAGATCTGACTTCTCGAGATTCACTACGATTCCCAGATCGCGGCAGAATTTGAGGAGTTGATCCCTGTCCTGTAGCAACTGCGAGAGGGAGCTCGTCAGGACCAACCAATCGTCAAGATACCTCAGAAGACATATCCCTACCGAGTGGCCCCAAGCCGATACCAGAGTGAACACTCGCGTGAACACCTGTGGGGCGGTTGAGAGACCGAAACAAAGTGCCCTGAACTGGTACACCGTCCCGTCGAGGATGAAGAGGAGGTACTTCCTGGAGGATTGATGGATGGGCATCTGGAAATACGCATCCTTCAGATCCACAGAAAGCATGAAGTCGTTCTCCCTGATGGAATCGAGCACTGACCCTGTCGTTTCCATCGTGAACTGGGTCTGGCAAACGAATCGGTTCAAGGGAGAGAGATCTATCACCGGGTGCCAGCCCCCGAGGACTTCTCCACCAGGAAAAGTCGACTGTAGAAGCCCGGTGACTGATCCCATACGATCTCCACAGCTTGTTTGCTCAGCATGGCTTCTACTTCCTGCCGAAGCACCACGTCCTTGGCCGAACCAGTTACGTACGTCTGTAGATGGACCGGGTTGGAGGTGAGGGGTAGCCGAGACTCGAAGGGTAGTAAATATCCCTCCCGAAGGACGTTTACTATCCAGATCTCCACTCTGTAGCACTGCCATGTTGCCCAATGGCTCGCCAGGCACCCCCCCAACTTCTGGCAGCAGGTGAGGGGGAATGCCGTCCCTAGCGTTTCCCTCCTCTCTTCGACTTCTTCTCAGCTCCTCCTCGAGAGAAGGAGGGCTGGTTACTGTCGCTCCTTACAGTCGAAGTCGAAGGCAGAGTCTTTCCTCTTGGCTTCGACAAAGCAATCGTCTTAGCTGCAGAGGAAGCGCTAGCTAAACTCTTGGGTTTAGCCGCAATAGCTCGAGGCTGCCCAGCCGCCTTCGAGACTGCCTGGTGGACTAGACGGTCACTGTCGTCAGTGTGCCGTTGTTCCCCCGCAGCGTCCACCATCTCTCTGGGGAAGAGAGAGGAGGAATTCCGCACCGGTCCGTTGTGAAGACCCAAGGCCGCCTCACGCCCTGCCGACCTGGTTACTCGAGTGAGGACAGCGTCCCTACGCCTCAGAATCAGGTTGGCCATCTGGTGGGCCAGGTAGGAGATAGCCCTACCTCCAGACTGGCACAGTCTCACGAAAGCTGGGTCCCCTTCAGGAGTGATGTTTCCCGAAGAGGCCGCGACTTTAGACACTGTGAGGGACCACAGATCTATCCAGGAGACTGCTTGGAATGTTGCCATTGCAGACGATTCCAACACAAGTGCCTCTTACTGCGAGAACCAGAGGTTCTCTGACAGCAGGTGCTGAAGAGAGATCCCCAGAGTTAGCCTAGCTAGCTCTGGGGGGGGGTTAGCCTAGCTAGCTCTGGGTTAACCTGCTTGGGCGGCATAGGGTCCTCCGATGGCACGTAGAATTGCCCCTGTCGCAGTAGAGGTGGGGGAAGAAACTTGGACGACCTGCTGGACCGAAGCGAACCCTCCTGTCCGGAGACGAGAGCGTCCACCTGGCTCAGCACACTGTTGGCCAAGGCTGATCGCGGCAGACCCGTCGTCGTCCTGGGTTCCTTTTTGGGTCCCCAGAACGACTCCAAACCCGATGTAGGCTCAGAAGGTGGGAGCGACGGTCAGGGGACTGGCAGAGTCTGCTGTCGCGGTGGGAGCGAGGCCTGTCCTCATGGCATGTCATGCCGCTGGTACCAGCAGAGGCTGGTTCAGGCAACCGAGGGGACCGCTTCTTTGTCTCAGCCTGCGGCCAGTCTGGGACCGTCGCGTTAACCCTGGGTACCGGTGGCTCACCACACGAGTGATCGCTGGCCTGGTGGGAGTCACCTGGGCGACTCTCACCAGTCTTCCGCTCCATGCCTGGATCCTGGCGCCGAGCAAACTCGGTTGCCTGGGTCTTGGCTGCACAGTCACCCGGGGGCGACCGTACACTCGGTACCTCTCACGAACGAGAGGCCGAGACGGTACCTGGCGTCGAGGCAGAACCTCTGGCGCCAGACGGTCCCCGTCTTCTTCTTCCTTGATTGATTAATTATGTCTGTTTAAAACTGGTGTCACAACATCTCGGTTATTGACACTGAAATAAATTTAGATAAAAATAGAATTAAATCTTAAATTAATTTAATATAAAAAATCTAAAAATATATTTACAGTGGACCCCCTGTATTCGCGTTCTCCGGATTTGCGGACTCACACATTCGCGGATTTCTCTCGGGAACGTTTCCCTCCATTATTCGCGGAAAATTCGCACATTCGCGGTATTTTTCAATGAGAAATATCCACAAATTCCTAATTTTTGTGATCAATTTCATCATAAAATGCACTTTTTGTGATAAAACTATTAAAAAAACCAAGTATGAACATTTTTAGTGGTTTTTCATAAGTTTTAACTAACGAAATAGGCTGTTTTTAGCGCTTTTATAGGGGTTCCAAACATTTGCGGATTCTAACTATTCACGGGGGGGTCTGGTACGCATCCCCCGCGAATACGGGGGGAACACTGTATATGAATAAATTTGTTCAAATATATAAACTCTTACATAGATATTCTATTATATAATATGATATTGTCATGATACAATAAAGTTTGTTCATACTTACCTGACAGATATATATAATCATATATATTCAAGTACCCACCCACCTCCCCTCAGGGGACAGTGGTATAGAAAATCTGAATAGAAAATGGGAATGGTTCCTGATATCCGCCTCCCAGCGGCGGGAATGGGTACTAACCACCTGGCCGACCACTGCGTTTGCCAGGAGTTTTGAATTTCTGTCGGTCGTCAGAGAATACAGCTATATATATATCTGTCAGGTAAGTATGAACAAACTTTATTGTATCATGACAATATCATTTTGTTCATGACACTTACCTGCCAGATATATATATATAGCTGACTCCCACCATTGGAGGTGGGAAGGGACAGAATAGAAGGATTTTGGAGAAACATAACATGCAGGTGATTGACATCTTGGTTCCTTACCTGTTAGCATAGCTGACTTCGTGATTACTGTCACCTAAGTCTGCTTCTGCTTTACTAGAATTTCCAGCAAGGTAGTGACCTGTATAAGCTGGATAGTTCTAGATGATCTGTCAACAGGAGCGTTACCACAATGCGACTAGACCATATTGACCATACTCTGAGGACAACGAAGCATAAGAAATACCACCTGACCTAGCCCAACTAAAGTTAGTCCCATAACTTTTAGGCTAATTAAAGGGAAGTCCGCCTCAAGCGGCCGACCCTACAACCATAAAAAACAAAACCATAATTAAAATCACACACATCCATTTCCTAAAGGATGGGGTTCGTGCTGCTTCTCGTCCCCAATACTGTATCTGCGGAAATGTATGGTCCAAGCGAGTAGCAGTTCTCATATGTCGCCTTCACATCTCTGAGGTAGTGTGAAGCGAACAAAGAGTTGCTTCGCCAAAATGTGGCACTCAGGATATCACTGAGTGCCATATTTTTCTGAAAAGCCACCGAAGTAGCTACAGCTCTAACTTCGTGAGCATTAACTTTCAGAAGTTTAAGATCACCATCTGTGCAGGACGAATGAGCTTCCCTGATGGTGCTTCTCAAGAAGAACGCTAGGGCGTTCTTAGACATTGGTAATTCTGGCCTCCTGACGGAACACCACAGGTTGTCCGACAGGCCTCTACATTGTTTGGGTTTTGCCAGATAAAATTTGAGAGCTCTGACAGGGCACAGAACTCTCTCTGGCTCTCGTCCGATGATCTCTGATAACCCCTTGATATCAAAGCTTTTAGGCCAGGGGTTGGATGGGTTCTCATTCTTAGCTAGAACGAGGGACTCAGCGAACACACCGCATTGTTCTCTGAAACCCACATGCTTGCTCATAGCTTGAATTTCGCTAACCCTCTTCGCTGTTGCCAGAGCGGTTAGGAAAACAGCTTTTCTAGTTACGTCTTTCAAAGAGGCAGCATGCTTAGGTTCAAATGGGCTTGACAATAAAAACTTTAAGACAATATCCAAGTTCCATGAGGGAATCTTGTTTCGTGGAACTTTTGAGGTTTCGAAGGACTACAAAAGATCGTGAAGATCCTTATCCTTTGATAAATCCAAGCCTCTGTGTCGGAAGACCGTTGACAACATGCTTTTGTAGCCTTTAATCGTGGGCACTGAAAGTTTGTCTATATTCCCAAGATGTAGGAGGAAATCAGCAATCTGGCTCACAGAGGTTGTGGAGGAGGAAATATTTTTCCTTCTACACCATCTTCTGAAGACAGCCCACTTCGATTGGTAAATGGCTTGAGAGGATGTTCTTCTAGCGTTGGCAATAGCTCTTGCCACCGATCTTGAAAAACCTCTCGCCCTGGCCAACTTTTCGATATCTGAATGCAGTCAGACTCAGAGCGGAGAGGTTTCTGTGATACCTCTCGAAGTGGGGCTGTCTGAGTAGATCAATTTTTTCTGGAAGGGTCCTTGGGAAGTCCACCAGAAATGACATGGCCTCTGTGAACCAGTCGCTTGCAGGCCAAAAGGGGGCGATCAGCATCATTCTTGTTCCTTTCGACGCCGCAAACTTCCGGATTACCTCTCCCAGGAGTTTGAATGGTGGAAAGGCGTAGAGATCCATCCCCTTCCAATTCCAAAGCATGGCATCTATCGCTATTGCTCCTGGGTCGAGAACCGGAGAGCAGTAAATAGGAAGCCTCTTCATTTTCGCTGTCGCGAAGAGGTCTACTAATGGGCGTCCCCAAAGCTTCCACAACTCTTTGCAAACCTCTGGGTGGAGAGTCCATTCGTTTGGAAGCAGTTGATGTTGACGGCTGAGAAGGTCTGCACGGACGTTCTGCTGTCCTGAAACGAATCTCGTCAGGATCGTTATATTTCTTATTTTCGCCCAAAGTAAGATTTCTCTCACTATCTCATACAGGGACCGAGATTGAGTCCCTCCCTGTTTTTTGATATACGTGAGAGCCGTGGTGTTGTCCGAGTTGATTTGTACAATTCGTCTCACAATCCTTGACTCGAAGAATTGAAGTGACAATCGAATTGCTTCTAATTCCTTGAGGTTTATGTGCCAGGACCTCTGTTCCCCTCTCCAGAGGCCTGACACTTCCTCCTCCCCCAGTGTTGCTCCCCAGCCAGTCATGGATGCGTCTGAGAACAACACTAGGTCGGGGCTCAGAACTTTGAGGGACATTCCTTCCGATAGCTTGACGGGATCGAACCACCACTTCAAATGATCTTTGACCGAATGAGGGATTCTCAAAATCTTGTCTAGGTCTTCCTTGTTCTTCCAGTTGTCTGCTAAGAAAAACTGGAGTTGTCTGAGGTGCAGTCTTCCCAGGGAAACAAATTTCTCCCGCGAGGAAATGGTCCCCAGCAGACTCATCCATTCCCTCGCCGAGCATATTTCCTTCTCTAAAAAGACCAATACTTTTTCTGAGCATTTCAGCCGACGTTCCATGGATGGAAAAGCTTGAAAAGCCACTGAATCCATCTGAATCCCCAGATACACGATGGACTATGTAGGAATCAGATGGGACTTCTCGAAGTTGACAAGAAGGCCTAGGGCCTCCGTCAGCTGTAATGTCTGTGAAGGTCCTCCAGACACTTTTCCTTCGACGACGACCAGATCAGCCAATCGTCGAAGTAGAGTGAGACTCTTATCTTCGAAAGGTGGAGCCATCTTGCTACATTTCGCATCAGAAGCGGGAATATCATAGGAGCTGTACTCAGCCTGAAGCAGAGAGCTCTGAATTGGAAGACCTGTCCTTTCAAGACGAACCTGAGGAACTTCCTGTACCGAGGATGGATCGGAACATGGAAGTAGGCGTCTTGGAGATCCAAGGACACCATCCAATCTCCTGGTCTCAGCGATGCTAAAACAGACTGTGCAGTTTCCATCGTGAATTTTACTTTCCTTACGAAAAGATTCAGCCTGCTCACGTCTAGGATAGGTCTCCATCCCCCTGACTGCTTCGGAACCAGGAATAACCTGTTGTAGAAGCCTGGGGAGTTTAAAGATACAACTCTTTCTACCGCTCTCTTCTCCAACATTTGATCCAAAAGATCTAGCAAGATCTGTTGCTTTGAAGTCTGGTAAGAGGGCGATAGGTCTATCGGTTCCATGCTTAATGGAGGCTTTGAGAGAAACGGGATCTTGTAACCTTTCTCGATCACTTCGAGTGACCAAGAGTTCGCCCCCCCCGTCTTATCCTCCATGCTTCTGTGAAGAGAGTGAGTCTCGCCCCGACCGGTGCCTGAAGGGCCGATAAGTCATTTCTTTCCCCTGGTCTTTGAGGGGGCTCTGCCCCTAGGGAAACTCCTCCCTCGAGTAGAGGCTCTCGAGGAAGCCCTTCCACGAAAGGGCTTATAATTCTTCCTGGAAGCTTGTGTGGTTCGGGAAGATATCTGGTCAGTAGGACGTTTCGAAGACCGAGATAATAGGTCCTGCGTCGCTCTTTCTTGGAGATTAACTGACAAGTCCTTTATCATCGATTGAAGAAAAAGATGAGCAGAAAAGGAGGCGAACAACAGTTCTGCCTTCTGTGCAGGTGACACTGACTTAGCTGTGAAGCTACAGTAAAGTGCGCGTTTCTTAAGGACTCCCGACGCGAAATGTGATGCCAGTTTGTCAGAGCCATCCCTTACTGCCCTGTCCATACATGATAATATACTCGATAAATCCTCCAAGGAAATCGAATCTGGGCTTCTAGACTGCATATCTAAGACCCCCAAACACCAATCCAGTAAGTTAAAAACTTTTAGTGTTTTGTAAATTCCTCTGAGATGGTGGTCTGTTTCTGACATCGTCCAGGATACTTTTGCTGATGGAAGGTAAGATCTTCTAGGTGCGTCCACTAAGTTGGCGAAATCACCTTGGGCAGAAGGGATTCCTAAACCTGCTTCTTCCTCTGTTTCATACCACTTCCCTGATCTTCCACTAAGCTTTGTGGGGGGAAGGGCAAATGAAGTCTTGCCCTTCGCCTTTTTGGATTCCATCCAATCGTGGACTCTTTTAAATGCCCTTTTAGTCGAGAGCGAAGTGGCCATCTTAACAAAGTTTGGAGTCTTTCTTGCCTTCGATGAAGTTAGCTGCGAAGGCGGAGAGAGAGGGACTGGAGCTTGAAACTTGTCTTTTAAGAGGCGAGTTAAAGTTTTATAGTCTGCGGAGGATGAAGTTGCAGATTCCTCCTCATCCTCCGGGCCAGGATCGCTTGATGATTCCTCTTCTTCCAAGGGAGACGCAGGTGTGTCCTGGATCGAGTGAGAAGATACTGAAGTGTTACCTCCCTTTTGTAACCGAAGTCTTGTACTCAAAATAAATTTTGAAGAGGAGACCCGGTTATGTTCTCCTATCAATCTTGAGTTTCTCTCCGGCTTTTCCAAACGAACGTCATACGGAGCGTCCTGGATAACTTTCTCTTGGCGAGCACCCATATTGTAGTTTCTACGAAGACTTTGAAGCATAGGGCGCTTACACTTCTGACGAGCGTCCTGCTCCATTCTCTCTAGGGTGTCTCTACGCGTAGGACGCCTAGCGTCCTCAAAAGCGTCCTCAATTGCGTCCTGGAGAGCGTCCTGATGTGAAGGATGACGAGCGCCCTTAAAATTTCCTTGACTTATAGGACGCCTAGCGTCCTCACTTGCGTCCTGACGTGATGGACGTCTTGTCAAAGCGTCTTTAAATCGATTTAGAGTTGTAGAACGCCTAGCGTCCTCAAAAGCGTCCTCATCTGCGTCCTGACGTGATGGACGTCGTGTCAAAGCTTCTTTAATTCGATCTTGAGTTGTAGGATGCCTAGCGTCCTCAAAAGTGTCCTCATCTGCGTCCTCATATCGTAAAATGTCATAACTTTTAAGTCGTTCATTATCTTCTGAACCAGCGTTGCGAGTTCCTAGTCTAGGACACCGAGCGTCCAGAGAAGCGTCCTCACGAGCGTCCTGAAAAGCGTCCTGATGAGCAAGGCGTTTCTTGTGTTGAATACTCTCCTCCTGTTCTTGAAAACCATGATTATTTTCTTCCAACCCGACATCGAATTCTTCCAACCCGACGTCAGAGCGAGCCTTCTGAACTTTCTTCGACTCTTGGTAAAGACGACGGCCGCCTGTGCGACATCTAGTGTCTTTGTCTCTTTCACCGATACTTCTAGAGACTCTATCAACAGGAGTGCTTGCGCATTCCTGAATGAGTCGATGAGGTCTAGAAGGCGACGAATCAGGAGAGGACGAAGAACGAAGAGAAGAAGAAGGAGAACGCCTAGATTTCTTGACAGGTAGCCATAGATCTTTCTTACGACGACGTGATCTTGCTTCTTTCTTGGCGAAAAACGCATCTAACTGTTGTTGAATCGCTACTAGGGTCTTTTTGGATGGTGAAGATCCATGTGAAGGAATGATCCATTGAGAAGAAGATGGGTGAGGGGACGCCTTCTTCCTTCTCTCCGGACTCGAATCAGGACGCTTAGAAAGCGTCCTGAATCTCTTCTGTGGGGTACTGTCTTCGAAGTCTTCCGGGGAAGAACGAAGCGTAAATCGAGGCGGAGGACGCTCTCGATCTCCCGATGAAGCGTCCTCTTCCGTAAGACCTTTCCTAAGAGGGCGAGAAAGACGATGGCTGCCTGTGCGACAACTCACGTCCTCCTTACCACTCTCGATTGGAGAGGCCTTCCAAGAATCCCACCCGCGATGAGGTGAGGACGTCTCGGAGGAAGAGAAGCACTCTTTCAAGATTCGAGCTTGCACATGATCTTTGGCAGCCTGGGATGCGTCCTCAGGTTCTGCCGAAGGGACGCCAGACCGGTGTTTAGTTCCCGTAACCCTCCTTCGGCTTTCGACATGTCCATTCCCTGTGTTCTGGGAGTCCGACAGAGGTCTCAACCTAGAGGCATTATAGGGCCGATCTGACGCCCCCTCCACATTACTAGGGGCACCAACACTATCACTACACTTTTGCACATTAGATTGTAGCACGAGCATTTTCGATTCAAGGTTCCGAATCGATTCCAGTAAGGGCATTCCCTTCTGTAGCGATCACTTCCTTGCCCGAAGGCCAAATTACATGGTTAGGCGTAACAGGTTCTACAGTTAGTTAGACTGGGGAACTTTAGCCCCCTGACTTTTGACAGAAGCACTCCTGGAGGAAGACCTCCTAATTCTGTCACGCTCAAGTCTACGAATGTAAGATTCATATGCCTTCCATTCAATATTAGTCAAAACCTCACATTCTTTGCACCTATCATCCAACAAGCAAACATGCCCTCTACAATTCATGCATACCGTGTGAGGATCTACCGAGGCTTTCGGTAGCCTCACCTTACACTCTTCTACCCCACACACTCTGAAACTAGTAGAACTAGATCCAGACATCTCAATTCTGAGAATAGTCAAAAGCAAATTCAAATCCAAACCACAATAGCGTATGCCAAGTCACAAAGCCAAGTCCGAAGCCAAAAGACAATCAAAATACTCTAGTGACAAATGGAGTTTTCAAAATCCTAAGCGGTGGTACTGGAAACAGGTGTTTACAATACCGGCGACAGAGAAAATCTGAATAGAAAATGGGAATGGTTCCTGATATCCGCCTCCCAGCGGCGGGAATGGGTACTAACCACCTGGCCGACCATTGCGTTTGCCGGGAGTTTTGAAATTCTGTCGGTCGTCAGAAAATACAGCTATATATATATCTGGCAGGTAAGTGTCATGAACAAACTAAATTTTGTTGAGGAGGCCAGCCTCCCTCATAAAGATATATAACTGCTCTATATTACATCCACAAGACAGGAACCTATGTCTCAAATTCACAAGTCTGGGACATTCAACCAGCAAATGTCTCACAGTCAGGGGCACAGTACAGCTCTCACAAAACGGAGGATTTTCACGAGACATCAAGAACCCATGGGTGAGTCTTATATGTCCAATCCTCAATCTGCACAACATCGTTTCCTGTCTCCTTGGCATATACGGATATGACCAAGGAGACACTGATGACGTGATACAATGCATTTTTTGATTAGTTAAAATATCCTCCCACTGGGACTGCCAACATTTTTTTAATTCTCTGACCTACCAGAGGATACAATCCTGATATGGTAGTAGGCATCTTGTGGGTTCTGGGGAGCTGACCGCAGACTTTGCAAGTTGGTCAGCTTTCTCATTCCCAGCCACCCCAACATGGGAAGGAACCCAACAAAACTTTATTTCTTTCCCTCTTCTTTTTAGTAAAAGCAGCGGAAGGAGAGACAGGCTGCATTCCCGAAGGAACAGGAGGACAAGTGGAAGTCTCAACCATCCCAACAGAGTGGGACGGACCCTTAGAGGTCTCGGAACAAGACTTCTTAGGGGGGAGGAGGCTACCTTCTTCTTCCTCGGCTGTGGGGCCTTAGAAGTCAAAGGGGAAGCAGCGGCAGTAGACGACGACGAAGACAACACCTTCCTCTTCTTCTTCGTCAGCTTCTTCAGGACCACCGTCAGTTCTTCCATCCAGGAAGGAGCCGGGGCAGTTACCGAAGGACCTGGGGGGGGGGGGCGCCCCCCCACACCACGGGCAGGAACTGGTACAGGAGCGGTGATCACAGGTACGGGTGGCGGAGCGGGAACCAGCAGCGTTCTCAGCACCAGCAGTAGGTCTAAAGGAGAGCTCTTGGGGCACCGGAAGTCAGGGGCTGGAGCAAGAGCGGCAAAACCAGGCGGCAGCGTCAAGACCCTCCTCTGTACACCCGGCAGCGGCACCTGCACAGCAGCTGTCGGGGTTACCATAGCCACATTGGGTATATACCAGGTGGGGAGGAGCCATGTAACCCGGCGTAGATACTGTAGTGGTGGTAGTCGTGACCGGGCCATGTGTTACCGGCTTGGCCCCCCCCTCGCGAGATGATCTAGCAGCCCCTGAACACTCTGTGTTCCCTGGAGGCCCAGCGGGTACCAGACCCGACCAAGATCGTCCCCCGTGGCATGCAAACCTGAAGAAAAAAAAAAGTCGGGTTAGTGGGGGGGGGGGGTTGCAACTGTACGTCGGGGTACCTCGCCCCCTCCTCTACACTCAACTGATTGAGTGAAGAGAAGGAGCGAGAAACCCCACCAAAAGGGAAAGGAGCCATACGTCGGAGCTGAGATGGAGGGAGAAAAGAAGAAGACGTGTCCGTATGCAAGGGAGTAACCGGAGAACTCTCCGATGACTCCTTGGCCGGCTTACGCGGTTTCTTCCTCCCTTCATAACGCCCCCACTGCTCCTCCGACCCCACAACACATAAATCACAAGGCTCAGCTCTCACGGCCTCGACACCGAGCGCATAATTCATGAGGATCAACCTCATACATAGAACGAAAGGCCCCACACTTATGGCCCTCCACACCAGGGCACAATCTGCGGCTGATGGGGGGGCGAGGGGGTCTCTCCAGCTCTCGGGAATCCATATTCACGAGAATAATACAATAATAAAAAAATAACCAGGTACTCACGTTATATTGACACAAGTACACTAGTAAAAGAGAAAGTAATTTCTTCACCAAATGAAGGAAAGAACCAAGCATACGATGAAGCGAGCAGAGCGGCGAACAACACGTCTATCACCCAGCGCGGCCGAAAGCAAAGTGACTCCTCTCCTCTCAGTCGCGCAGACCGCCGACTGCTGGACAAGCAGTTAACTACCGAACCCCCTTTTGTTCGAAGCTTACGACCGGTTCCAGCTGCCGCTAAGTTACATTCCTATTGTTAAAGGACTGAGGGTTTGTATAAGTATCTGAACAACTATAAACCATAACTGGTACAACACAACATAGCTTTGAACTTTGAACAATTTAGAATCAGGCAGAAATGCAGATTCATGTTGTTCAAGCAGTATGAATTTGCACATCTAAGAAAAATGGTCATACAGTCAAGCAAACAATTGACCAACTGGCACTCCAAGGCTAATTTTCAGCCTTCTAAATTATGTTTCCATTTGCTGGATTTTGTTTAGCTACTAATTAAGGTAAATATATTCCTGTTGCCAATATCATTCATGCCTTTGAGTATCCTGAATGTTTCAATTATATGCTCTCTTCATCCATGCTTTTCTAAAGATACAAATTGAAGCATTTTAAATTCCTCTGATATCTAAGGTTAGTTTGGTTGCTCTCATCTGTAGTACAATTCTTCAAATATCTCAATGTTGCTCCTCTTAGATGGTTACCACAACTGAACAAAATACTGCAAGCGTTGTCTAATTGCTGTTCTATAGTATATGGTTAGCAATGCCTCCAATTTTCTAGCAGTAAAATAACAATTTGTCAAAAATGATATTGTCATGATACAATAAAGTTTTATACATACTTACCTGACAGATATATACGATTAATGGCCCACCCAGCCTCCCCGCAGGAGACAGGTGGAAGAGAAGAAATCTGATTAGAAAACGGGAATGGTTCCTAGTCCTGCCACCCAGGGCAGGGTGGTAGATCACCTGACCTACCGGTAGCGTGTGCCGCGAAATTTGAATTTCTGTCGGGGACGATGGAGTCTATAGCTAAGTATATATCTGTCAGGTAAGTATGTATAAAACTTTATTGTATCATGACAATATCATTTTTATACATTCAACTTCCCTGCCAGATATATACTTAGCTGATTAGCACCCATTGGTGGTGGGTAAGAGACAGCTAACTACTGAAATAGACAGGTAAACAACATATGTTGTAGGTATTAATAAACCTTGGTTCCTACCTGATTAGGTGGAAGACTTCGTGGCTACTGCCCAGGAGTCTGCTTCGCCTCAAGAGCCTCAGCGAGATATTGATCAATGGCTAAGAGTTCTTGTGGGTCTGCCAATGGGGTCTTATCCACTTACTCGGCAGAGCCTAAAGGCCTTTGTCATTGGGTGCTATTCCTCTAACATGACAATACACCTTGTTCAAGGAGCACAACACCGATCCCGATCACCTGATCCTAACAAGTTCTAAGATTGCAAGGAGTTATCCCCAAACTCCTTACAAACAACCAAAAACTCGAAACATAAATACACATTCATTTAAAACAAAACAAAAAAAATTTTTGTACCCCCCTACTAGCCATACATACCCCCTGGTCCCCTACCAGCAATGACACCAGCCGCCCGTGCGACATCAGTACGCTTGCTAATAGGAAACCAAGCACATATCTGACAAGAGGGTTTATGTAAATTTAAGATAAAACATTTTAAGGATCAGTCTTTGCTCCAAGTCCCAGAACTGTATCTGCTGATACAAATGGACCGAGAGAGAAGCATTTCTCATAGGTCACTTTCACATCCTTCAGGTACTGAGACGCAAACACTGAATTGCATCTCCAATATGTAGTCTCAATGATATTCCTGAGAGACATATTCTTTTGAAACGCCAGGGAACGTTGCACTGCCCTTACCTCATGAGTCTTAACCTTTAGAAGACTGAAGGATTCATCCGGGCAGTTCTTGTGCGCATCAGTAATCACGCTTCTCACAAAGAAGGCCAAGGCGTTTTTAGACATGAGTCTTTTGGGGTTCTTCACAGCACACCAAAGACCTTGCTGACAGCCTCCCATCTGTTTCTTTCTCTCTAAATAAAATTTAAGAGCTCTAACTGGACAGAGAGACCTCTCTATCTCTCTGCCTACGAGGTTAGATAGGCCTTTTACCTCAAAGCTTCTGGGCCAAGGTTTTGATGGGTTTTCGTTTTTCGCCAGAAACAATGTCTGGAACGAACAGATAGCCGCATCTCCTTTAAACCCCACTTTGGAGTCCAGAGCGTGCAATTCGCTCGTCCTCTTGGCCATCGCGAGAGACAACAGGAATAAACATTTCCTAATGATGTCGCGGAAGGAAGCCAGATGTAGAGGCTCGAATTTATCTGAAGCAAGGAATTTCAGGACCACGTCCAGATTCCAACTAGGTGTTCTAGGAGATGCTGATTTCGAAGTTTCAAAGGACCGAATCAAATCATGGAGATCCTTGTTCTCTGCAATCTCTAGCCCTCGATTCCTGAATACTGAAGACAGCATACTTCTGTATCCTTTGATTGTAGACACAGAAAGGTGCGATTCCTCTCTCATAAAAAGGAGGAAATCGGCAATGTTAACTATAGAGGTACTGGAGGAGGACAGCTTCTTACTCTTACACCACCTCCTAAAGACTTCCCACTTCGATTGGTATACTCTTCTCGTTGAAGATCTGCGGGCTCGAGCGATAGCGCCTGCAGCCTTGCGAGAAAAATCCAACCCTCGCTCTGACAAGTCTTTCGATAGTCGAAAAGCAGTCAGAGCGAGACCGGGGAGGTTGTGATGAAACCTCTCGAAGTGGGGTTGTCTGAATAGATCTGTTCTGCTTGGCAGAGATCTGGGGAAGTCCACTATCCACTCCAGTACCTCCGTGAACCATTCCTGGGCTGGCCAAAATGGGGCTATGAGGGTCAACTTCGTGCCCTTTGAAGCTACGAATTTCCTGAGTACTTCCCCCAGGATCTTGAATGGGGGAAAGGCGTAGGGGTCTAGGCCCGACCAATCCAGCAGAAACTCGTCTATTGCAAAGGCTCTCGGATCTTCCACTAGAGAGCAAAAGATCTCTACACTTTTGGAGAGGAACGTAGCAAACAGGTCTATGTGAGGCCTCCCCCACAGGGACCACAGACTTCGGCACACTTCTGTGTGTAGAGTCCACTCTGTGGGAAGGACCTGATTCCTCCTGCTTAGCCTGTCTGCTCTCACATTCCTTATCCCTTGCACAAATCTTGTGAGGAGAGTTATACCTCTTTCCTCTGTCCAGGTTAATAGGTCTTTTGTTAGTTGATAGACGGAGAATGAATGAGTCCCTCCTTGCTTGCGTATGTAAGCCAGAGCCGTGGTGTTGTCCGAGTTTATCTGAACCACCCCGCCTCTAACTACCTCCTCAAAGAATCTTAAGGCCAGGTGTATGGCTACTAGCTCTTTGCAATTGATGTGCCAGGACACCTGTTCCTTTGTCCAGGTGCCTGACACCTCCCTTGCTCCTAGCGTCGCTCCCCATCCCGACTCCGAAGTGTCAGAAAATAACACTTGGGTGGGGTTCTGCAGGGCAAGTGACACGCCTTCGTTCTTCTTTAGAGGAAGGATCCACCACTTTAAGTGATTTTTTATCTCTTGTGGAATCGGGAAAGTGTCTGAGAGTTGTCCCGTCTTCCAACTCCACACCTCTTTCAAGAAAAAGTGAATAGGGCGAATGTGAAGCCTCCCCAGAGAGAAGAACTTTTCTAGCTAGGACAGAGTCCCTAAAAGGCTCAAATAATCCCTCGCTGAACTGCTCTCTCTCTCTCTCTCTCTCTAAGAAGCTCGAGATTCTTGACAAACCTCGAGTGATTCTCTCTCGCGAAGGAAATACCCGAAAACCCCGAGAATCCATCTGAATCCCCAGATAGACCAAGTTCTGGCTGGGGATCAGTTGCGACTTCTCGAGGTTCACGAGTAATCCCAGAGATTCTACCATATTTCGTGTTATCAACAGGTCCTCCAAGCACTGATTCTCTGACTTGGCCCTGATCAGCCAGTCGTCTAAGTAGAGGGAGATGTTTATTCCCTCTAGGTGAAGCCATCTCGCTACATTCGCCATCAGGTTGGTGAAGACCTGTGGAGCTGTAGACAGGCCGAAACACAGAGCCCTGAACTGAAAAATCTTGCCTCCTATCATGAATCGAAGATATTTCTTTGACGAGTGGTGAATGGGAACGTGGAAATATGCATCTTGTAAGTCTAGAGAGACCATCCAATCTCCTGGACGAAGTGCTGACATCACTGAGGCGGACGTTTCCATTCGGAACTACTTCTTCTGAACAAAGCGGTTCAGCGCGCTTACGTCCAGTACTGGTCTCCACCCCCCCCGATGCCTATGGTACTAGAAAAAGGCGATTGTAAAATCCCGGGGAGAGTGGATCCTGTACAAGTTCGATGGCCTCCTTTTCCCACATTTGATCCACCATTTGAAGGAGAGTATTTTTCATTACAGGGTCTCTGTACCTCGCTGACAGTTCCCGAGGAGTAGAGGTTAGGGGAGGACTGTCTTCGAAGGGGATTATGTATCCTTTCTTTAGGACTGAAACTGACCAAGAGTTGGCTCCCCTCTGTGCCCAGGCTCCTGCAAAGTTCAGGAGTCTGGCGCCTACTGGTGCTTGGAGGATCATCAAGTCACTTTCCTTTCTTGAATGGCCTGAAGGAAGACCTTCCTCTCATATCAGAGCTCTTCTTTCTGGAAGGGGGACGAGCCGTTGTACCTCCACGAAAGGGCTGCTGAGGAGGACGAGAGTCCTTCTTACTCGTCGACACTACAGGTCGACTCTTCTTAGAAGTCTGAACAAGGAGGTCTTGTGTCGCCTTCTCAGTTAGCGAGCGAGATATATCTCTCACCAACTGAGAAGGAAACAAATGGTCTGACAGAGGGGCGAACAATAACGCGGTCCTCTGGCTAGGAGAAACAGCTTTAGATAAAAGGGAACCATAAACTGATCTCTTTTTCAGCAAACCAGCTCCAAATAGGGAAGCAACTTCTCCCGAACTGTCTTGTACTGCCTTGTCCATGCAAGACAGGACGCTATGGAGAATTTCTGGGTTTAAAGAAATTCCGAGTCCTTAGACTTATTAGCCAGAACTCCGAGAGACCAATCCAGAAAATTGAACACTTCTAAAATGATGAAAAGTCCTTTAAGAAAGTGGTTCAATTCTGAAATGCTCCACGTAGATCTGACCGAGACTAAAGAGTGTCGTCTGGAGGCATCAACCAGATTAGCAAAGTCAGCGTCTGCCGATGCAGGAAGAGAAAGACCCATAGTCTCTCCAGTCCCATACCAAATACCTCTCTTTCCAAGGAGTTTGGAAGGAGGCATGCAGAATACTGTTTTGCCCAACTCTTTCTTAGTGCCCATCCAAGAATCCAAAGATTGGAGGGCCTTTTTCATTGAAATCGCTGGTTTCATTTTCAGGAAGGGCGAGGATTTCACAGTAGCCGTACTCGAAAAGAGAGAACGAGGAGAAGGAGGAGCGGCTGGACTAAGAGTGTCTCCAAACTCTTGCAGTAATAAGGAGGCTAAAGTCTTGTAATTCGAGAGTACCTCATTTGTAGGAAGCTCGTCATCAGACAACTCATCCAAACCCCGATCCGAAGACGGAGAAAGTTCTTGTTTGGAGGAAGAATCTTTCCAAGACCTCCTACGATCCGAAGGAGAGGTGCTTCTGTCTGGGGAAGAGTCATCCTGGCTCTTGACTCCTGACTCCTGACTCCTGCCTCCTGCCTCCTGCCTCCTGCCTCCTGCCTCCTGACTCCTGACTCCTGACTCCTGACTCCTGACTCCTGACTCCTGACTCCTGACTCCTGACTCCTGACTCCTGACTCTTGGCTCCTGCCTCCTGGGAGACTCCTCACTCCTGGCTCCTGCCTCCTGGGTGACTCTTCACGCCTGATCGGCTCTTCGCAACTGATAAGTGTCTTGCGCTTGGATGACTCCTTACGTTTGGTTGACTCCTCGCTCTTGCTAGGAGCCTCACTTCTAATAGGAGCCTCGATCCTGGTGGCAGGTACCTCCACACATCTGGAGGACCTCTTGATGGGAAGGGAAGTGTCTTTCCTTCGAGGAGGCTCCTTTGAAAGCACTCCTACCAAAGACGATATCTGTTCCTGCATGGAAACTAGAAATCTCTTAGTAACCTCCTCTTTATCCTCTTCGGGAGGAGAAGGAGGAGGAGAGGAGTCCATGGGCTCCACCTCCTGACTCCTTCTAACTACGGGTGACAATAGGGCTCTTTTTGCCCTCTTAACATGCAAGGAGACTCCTCAGGGAAGCGTTCCGGGCTCAAGTCAATAGTCGGCGCCTTCCAACTCCTCTTCAGTGGTCGTGAGCGATCCGAATCCCTCCAATCGCATCTAGGAGACGAAGACCCTGACGATGAGAAACACTCACGCAGGACGCTTTTGCAATAGCGATCCCTGGCAGTCTGGGGTGTCACAGAGCCTGCCGAAGGGACACCTGATTGGTGGGGATTCTCCACAATCTCCTTACGGTTTTTGACATTCCTTCTCCTCTGGGCATGTGAGCTTGGAAGAGGTCTAGACCTGGGAGCGTTGTGGAGCCGACCAGATGCCCCCTCCACTACACTGGGGACACTCACATCACTGTCCACTGTAATATCACTAGCCTTACCTTGCAGAGCAGCCATTTTGTTTTCCATGATCTTGAAGGCTGCTTTTAGATCCGCAAGTTCTTTTGCTGAATCTACAGGATCTGCAATAGGTGAAGAGGCTGAAAAGGAAGAAGTAGCAATTCTTACAATTGGGGAAGATCCCAAACTAGGAACTAGTTCATTCGATCTAGAACTACTCAAACTTCTAGAAGAAGCTTTCCTCTCTCTCTCTCTCTCTCTCACTTCTTCAAATAAGTAGTTAGATTCTTCCATTCTCTCTCACTCAAATTCTCACATTCCTTGCAAGTATTAGTGAAAGAACATTCATACTCCCTGCAACCCCTAACATACGGTGTGAGGGTCTACCGAAGCTTTCAGCAACCTCACCTTACAGCCTACATTCACACAACGTCTCACAACCATTCCAGCGTCAGACATTTTAAGAAAAATCCAAAGCAAGTCCACAAAACAGTCCACAAAAGCGTATGCCAATCCAACACTCCAGATACGTCACCAAAAGTCGGTCAAGAAGATCAATTGCCGGTGAAAAAAGAAAATCCAGTCAAGAGGAACCAACAACACTGTTGATGGTCCGGGCGACAGAAGAAATATGATTAGAAAACGGGAATGGTTCCTAGTCCTGCCACCCAGGGCAGGGCGGTAGATCACCTGACCTACCGGTAGCATGTGCCGCGAAATTTGAATTTCTGTCGGGGACGACGGAGTCTATAGCTAAGTATATATCTGGCAGGGAAGTTGAATGTATAAAAATTGTGTTTATCCTAACTATACAAACCTGAGGTCCTTTAACAATAGGAAGGTAACTTAGCGGCAGCTGAACCGGTCGTAAGCTTCAAACAAGGGGGTTCGGTAGTTAACTACTTGTCCAGCAGTTGGCGGTCAGCTCGACTGCTGGGAGAGAAGTTACTTTGCTTTAGGCCCAGGAAACGCAAAGTGAGGGGTGGCATGAGGTGGGACTATGTGTAAAGGACCTCAGGTTTGTAGTTAGGAAAAATACAATTTTCGACAAATTGTTAATTCTTCCGATACGAATACAAACCCTCGGTCCTTTAACAATAGGAAGACTCACTTATTGGTGGGTGGAATCTGAGTCAATGAACAGACTGGTGTTCGTCCGACCTTGGTTCCCTCCCTAGTCGTAAGAGCAAAGGGAGGGATCCTAGCCTCTGCCCAGCTGATCGGGGCGTGCACCGCAGGATCAGTGGTCAGACTTCTGGACCAAATTTTTAAGAGGGAGGCAAGCATACCTCTTATAAATAGCAAAAACACAAAAACTAGTTCCTACTTCAAGAGCCAATATGAAGTCATGGGTTTGCCTCTTGTTGGCTTCCACTCCCCCCCCTTGTTGGGGAGTGGTGGATAATTACTCCTATCCCTACTGAAAGGGATAGGATGGAGCTCGGTCGTGTAGCTTACCTGCATCTGCTTCCTGTTCAGCGTAGTGACGACCGCGGCCCTCTGCCAGTCACACACTCTTTCACTTGTCCATTCATGCAGGCACACAAGGATGCGATGCTGTTCTGTCTGCTTGGGTGCTGGGTAGACTACACAACTTGTTGAGCAGCCACCACGGGTCCCAAGGAAAAGGTTTCCAAGGACCTGTGGGTAATATCCCGAAGGTAGAAGGAAATGTAGGTGGTTTGGTTGGCCCAAACCCCTGCCTTCAGAACCTGTGCCATGGAGAAATTCTTGTGGAACGCAAGGGTTGGACCAATACCTCTGACTTCGTGAGCTCTCAGACGAAGGGTACAGGTGTCGTCACTACCATCCGTGTTGTACGCCCACCTGATCACCTCACGCAGCCAGAAAGATAGTGTTCTTGGAAACCTCTTTCTTGGTAACCCTGGTGCTAACGAAGAGGCGTCGACACTCAGGCCTGAGGTGTCAAGTTCTCTTCAGATAGCGCCGTAGCGCCCTCACAGGACAAAGCAGCATCTCATCCACATCATTATCAGTGAAGTCCTTCAGGGAGGGGATCGTGAAAGACTCGAACCAGTCGTCAGGGACTGAAGGATTCTGAGTCTTCGCTATGAAGTTTGGGATGAAATCGAGCATCACAGATTCCCATCCCCTTGAATCCTTAACATTGAAGGAAAGACCATGAAGTTCTCCTACTCTCTTCGACGATACCAGGACCAGCAGGAAGAGGGTCTTGAGGGTCAGATCCCTGTCTGACGACTCTCGGAGTGGATCGAAGGGTCTTCGAGTCAAACTCCTAAGGATGAGAGACATCCCACCCTGGGGGCCTGAGTTTCCTGGGTGGGCAAGACCTCTCGAAGCTCTTCATAAGGAGGGAGATCTCGAAGGAGGGGGAGATATCCACTCCTCACAGTTTAAGGACTAGGGCCAGGGCGGCTCTGTATCCTTTCGCTACGGAGACGGAGAGGAGCTTCTCTCGGCGAAGGAAAACGAGGAAATCCACTACCTGCTGAATAGTGGCTCTGAGAGGAGAGAGACCCTGTCCATGACACCAACCACAAAAGACTGACCACTTTCCCTGGTATACAGCAGCAGAGGACTGTCTGAGGTACCCAGCCATCTCTGTTGCTGCACTGCGAGAAAAGCCTCTCGCTCGCAAGAGATGGTGGATAACAGCCAGCCGTGAAGACACAGGGACTTGACCGACCGGTGGTACCATTCTACGCGTGGCTGGCACAGGAGGTTGAGATAGGGGGAAATCTCTTTCAGTGCTTCGGCGAGCATAGCCAGCAGGTCCGGGTAACAAATGGCTTGAGGCCATTTGGGCGCCACCAGGATCATCCGAAGATTCGAGGTGACCAGCGCCCTGCTGATCACCTTGCGAATCAGACAGAACGGAGGAAAGGCATACACGAAGAGGTTGTCCCACGGGTGTTGAAGAGCGTCCTCTGCAGCTGCCCATGGGTCCGGCACAACCGAGAAGAAAACCTGGAGTTTTCTGTTGTACCGGGTGGTGAACAGATCCACGACTGGACGCCCCCACAGGTTGAAAAGCCTTTCCGCCACGTCTGGGTGAAGGAACCACTCAGTTCCTATCACCTGATCCTGACGGCTGAGCTTGTCGGCTACAACAGCTCTACCGAGTGTGCCACGGCCCACTTGTGCACCTGCAATGTCAACCGATGCAACGTGAGGGACACTATGCCCCCTGTTGTTGACGTACGCCACTACCGTGGTGTTGTCGCTCATCAACACCACTGACTGTCCCACCAGACGCTCTTGAAACTCTTGGAGAGTGAGAAACGCTGCCTTGAGCTCCAAGACGTTGATGTGAAGGTGCTTGTCGTGATGGTTCCACACACCCGCAGCCAGCAACTCCTCCAGGTGTGCGCCCATCCCTCGGTTGATGCGTCTGAAAACAGCAACATCTCTGTCTGAAAATTCTCGCAATGTCCAAGGCGATGCAGTAGAGATGGTCATTCATGTTTGTGAGAATCCCCGTCAATCAGAGGCCTAAGTCTGTGATTGTTGGGCAGAGATACGGTTCGGTAGTCAATCATTGTAGGGGAGAGAGACATAAACCAACCGTGCATCTCGGAGAGCCAGCTGGTACTGGGCTGCGTCGGCAGCCCAATACACAGTTAGCTCTCGCTCACTCGTCATCCTGAGTTGCCAGGTAATCCCTTCCAAGAAGGAATGCGTTCAGCTAGAACCATCGAACGTAAAAAAGTATGCTCGAGCAATTGTATTTAAACAAAACGGATTTCGGTGAATACAAAAGCTGAGGTGGTGGTGTTGTAACAATACCATAAGTATCTCAAAATCGAAACTGCTAACTCCTGGGAGGTTGCAGGCAGTCCCGAGTTGCAGTTCAATTAAGATACTATTCGTCTCGGTCACAATCCGTAGAGTTAACTACGGTATGTGCCTACGCCCTGGACAATTCAACTTTTTTTAACAGAATCATGTCGCGAGGGTAATATACGTAGTATATTTGTAGGTTCCTCTACAAAGACCTCCATCCTAAATTCTTTTCCATTCGAGGAACGAGAATAAGGATTGAAAGCCGACGCCCTTCATTCTCTAATCAAGAGAGTGAAGGAGAAGTCTTCCCCGAAGGAAAGCTTCAATGGTGATAACAGAATACCGAAGACGATAGTTCAAGCCAAACTGGATGTTCCCGTCCGTTCTTCTCTATCCCAGGGTTGGGCGCCTACTGTGAGATATTCTTCCTTCAGCAGCAGTGCTTCTTCCAAACGCTAGAAATTCCAGGAATTCGAGCATTCGGCGAGATTCCCGATTATCGTAGTAACAATTATCGGGGATTTTCGTCTAGCCCACTCTGGACTGTGGTTTCACCCAAGTATCTGCAGATCGTAAAAAAAAAAACCGAACACTTTGAGAGTGCTAGAAATTCCGCAGAACTCTAAGCGCTCGGCAAAACCCCCACCGAATTCGTCAGACGATATCATCGGTTGGTCCTCCTCCCAATTCCCGTATAAATCGAGGATCCCCCCCCCCCCCCCCCCCCCCCCCCCCCCCCCCCCCCCCCCCCCCCCCCCCCACCCCCCCCCCCCACCCCCCCACCCCCCCCCCCAAACCCCCCCCCCCCCCCCCCCCCCCCCCCAAGGAACGCAGTCCCCACAACGTGGAAGGAATCCTACAGAAAACTCTCTGCAGGATCCCTCCCCTTTTCCTTGTAGCCGTAAGGAGAGAGGGAATGAGGGAGGAATTGGATACTCGCTCTCCTTCCCAGCAGAGCTAGCAGTTGGAGAAGCGAGTACGAGCAGCCATCACCTTGCGGCGATGGCCTCTCAGAGTCTGGGAAAACGTATCGTCAGGAGAAAAAGGTTTTAGAAAAAGTTTTCCCCAAGGGGAAGGGGTTACATGTAGGTTAAGCGTCTGCCGCCACCGTGAACGTTGTCATGGTGGGGCTGACAGAGAGAGCCGATACCGTCCTCCAACGCGTCCCAGTCCTCATCGAGGCCGAAACCTCTCAAGAGAACCGAAGGGGGAGTGCGCCCTGTTCTCTTGAATGCGTGGTCCAGACGGACCGTCACGTGAACAGTGGTGATGGTCCCTCCAAGAGTCTGGGAAGCGTCATTTGTCCTTGCCAGCCTCCCCCCCCCTCAGTCACTCCTGCTTGCCTCGTTCCTCCCGGTGTAGCCTAAGGAGGTTGAAGGGACAGGTGAGGGAGACCTGAGGCTCCTACCCTTCCTACTAGCATGCTAGTAGGCTGGGAGGACTGCAGGCGATCGCCAACCAACGGTAGCGATCGAGCTGCAGGTGTGGATTAGCAGCTTCTTGGAGAAAAGCTGGACCAAGGAATGAAGCGTCGGTCTTATGTCAAGGAAGCTGTTATGAGAGCTCCTCCCCTGCCTACCAACAGAAACGGTAGGCTGGGAGGACTGTGATGATCATCAACCACGGTGATGGTCGAGTTGCTGATCTGGACCAGCAGTTGGCGATCCTTCCCCGAGGTCGTTGTGCTGACGAATCAGCACAATGACCTCAGCAAAATTCTTCTGGATCTCAGGAGTGACCGCATCTTGAGGAGTAGGACCATCAAGCCCCTCCAGCAAGAGCGATTCCCGAGACCCTCCTTCTTCAGAGGGAGGAACAGCGGCAGACCCCTCCCGGTCTCCTCCTGCCACTTGCGCATACGACCTGGTCGATCCAAGGACCGTGCCTGGCACGTAGGATGTCGTGGCGGGATCGTTGGGGGGGGTCGCGAACCTACTCACAATCACTCCTTTTATTCATTCGCCCCTCCCGGTGTAACCGAGGAAGTTGGAGGAACAGGAGAGGAAGACCTGACGCTCCCCCCTCGCTCACCGGCAGAACCAGTGTGCTTGGGGGGCTGCAGGCGATCGCCAACGGTGGCGATCGAGCTGCAGGCCTGGTCGTGCTGCTCCCCTGGGGTGAGCAGCTGGACCGAGAACAGCGGCCCCGGTCCCGTGCGTCAGTGGAGCTGCTGCTGGTCCCCCTATCCGTCCGGTCCCAGTGGGAGCGGCGGTCAGGGGACCTGCAGAGACCACTGTCGCAATGGGACTGGTGCCAGTTCTCATGGCGCGTCGAACCGCTGGAACCAGCCGAAGCTGGTTCCTGCGATCGAGGGGACCTCTTACCAGCCTCTGCCCGTGGTCGGTCTAGGACCGTCACGGCAACCCTGGTAACCACCTGGTCGCTACGAGAGCAATCGCTGGTCTAGCAAGAGTCACCTGAGCGGCTCTCGCCAGCCTTCTGCTCCGTGCCTTGGTCCTGGCGCCGAGCGAACTCGGACGTCTGGGCCTTGGCTGCACGGTCGCTAGTGGGGGCCCATACACTCGGTACCTCTCGCGAGCGAGAGGCCGAGCCAGAACCTGGTGTAGCGGCAGCGCCCCTACACCAGGCAAGGAAGTACCGGTGTTAACCGGTACTCCTCTGGTCCCAGTCTTCTTCTTCTTTGCGGAAGGAGAGACGGGCCCTGCTCCAAAAGGAGCAGAAGGACCCCCCGTCCCGAAGGAGCCTTCCTAGGGGGGAAGGAGGCAGCCTTCTTCTTCCTTGGCTTGGAAGCCTTGGGAGTTGAAGGGGAAGAGGCGGCAGCAGTCGACAAAGAAGACGACAACACCTTCCTCTTCTTCCTCGTCGGCTCCATCAGGACAGGGGTCAAGTCCTCCATCCAAGATGGAGCCGGGGCTGCTATTGCCGAAGCAACAGGGCCCGGCTGCACCTGTCCGGAAGGACCAGTGTCTGGGGCAGCAACACCGCGGGCTGGAACGACGTCGGCAGGTGCGGGAACAGCAGGAACAGCAGCAGTGGCAGGTATGGCAGACAGGGCAGGTACTCCAGGAGACGGGGCAGCAGCCAGCGACATCCTGGGTACCGGCAGCAGTTCCAGGGGCGAGCTCTTCGGGCAACGTAAGACCGGGCCTGGCAGCACGAACAACCCGGAAGGGGAGGCACGTCCCTCCTCGGCACAGCAGCGATCGGGCCGTGCACGGCGGCCATTGCGTCACAGACATCACGAGAGGGGTGTAAACCAGGTGAAGAGGGGCGGCGTACCCTGGAGACGAGATTGTGTAGTGGTGGTCACCGCTCCATGGGTGACCGGCACAGCTCCCGCCAGATGCTGGAGCAGCCCCTGGACGCTCGGCGTGCCCTGAAGTCCCAGCGACATCCACACCTGGCTAAGGTCATCCCCAGCAGCAGGAGCCCTGTGGAAGCAACACGTAGTCGGAAGTTAGGGGGGAGGGGGTGAGCCACACCCCAAGCAAACGGAAGACCCCGAATACAAATGCCCGTCGGGTAACAAGCGCCCTCCTCTACGCTCGACGGATCGGGCGAAGAGAAAGACCTCGAAACCCCTCCCAAAGGGGAAGGCGCCATACGTGGGAGCTGAGCAGGGGGGCAGGAAAGAAGGCGAAGTATCGGTTACCAAGGGAGTCATGGGAGAGCTTTCCGACGACTCCTTGGCAGGCCTTCGTTTCTTCCTGCCCTCGTACAACACCCACTGCACCTCCGACCAATTAGAACAAATGTTACACAGCTCGGCCCGAGCGCATTCGCACCCTCAGCACCGAGCGCAAGGGGATGAGGATCTATTCCCGGGAATGAGCAGAATCCTTGATCCATAATGACAATAAATAAAGAAAATGAAAAAAGAATACTGCACTTACAATTTTCACTTTCACTTTCACACAAAAAATACAAGCCTCAGGCTGAGAGCATTTCGCGCCCTCGGCACCGAGCGCAAAGGGCATGATAATAAATGAAAATGAAAAAGAATACTGTAACTTACAATTTCACTTTCACACTATCACACAAAAAATACAAGGCTCGGGCCAAGAGCATCACGCCCTCGACCCCGAGCGCAAATGATCAATCTTCGGAAAAGAGCAGAAGACCCCACACTTGCAGCCCTCCACCCCTGTTGTTGATGGTGGGGCGCGGGAATAGCTCCATGTCCAATGATCCATAAAATCAATGTAATAAAAGTTGAAAAAGACGGTACGTACGTACTTACAATTCACTTTCAAACACTGACAAACCAAGTTGAAAAATTCACAATACAGTAGTACCTCGAGATACGAAATTAATCCGTTCCGAGGTGCCCTTCGTATCATGAGGTTTTCGTATCTTGGACCACATTTTACATGTAAAATGGCTAATCCGTTCCATGCCCTCCAAAAACACCCCAATAAATTTCATAATAAAGCTAAATTGACCTATAAACAATGAAATACTACAACAATTTGGGGCCGGCCGGCTAATGCCCTTTTTTAAGGACAGGACTTTGATATTCATACCACTTAATAAGGTGACTTGGGACATCTCCAAACCGCATATGATTTTCGCCTCTGACCGGATTTGGGACGCCAGGGCGATTTATCCCGAAAATAACCATTTTTCAAATTCTATCTCCTCCCTTGATATTTAATATTAAGACCTGGGATTACTACCATATATAGAACTGATGTAGACCTCCAATCGAATGGAGAGTTTTTTTTCTAAAAGTAATTTTTTTGCTAGATATGAATTTTTCAATATGGTCAAAAAATAAACCCTATAAATAAGGAGAAAAAAATTTATAAAAAAAAAATACTAAACAAAAATGGGAAAAAAGGGCTCTATTTGATTGTTCTATAATGTCTTTCTGAGTTATATACCAAATTCCAATGTTATAGCTTTAAAACTAAGTGAGAAGATAGATTTTGAAGGTCAATAAGTATAGTTTTGAGATACGGGCGTTCAAAGTTTTCCTTCGTATTTCTAAAAAGACAATATTAATAAATAATTATTATTATGAATGTAATAATTTATTTTTTTGTGTATTAATAAACCAAAACTATTTATTTATCATAATTTAATCATAAATGATGATCCCTTTGCTCATATATCGCAGCCTGGGGCACTGCTTGAGGCAAGATGGGGCACTCCTTCCTACGCAATTCTCTCTCTCCCCTTCACTAACTCTGCTTATTACAGCGAATTTTCTTCTTCTGTGTGTTAGCGAGATGTTTTTCCTTGTATTTTCCTCTTTGGCATGAGGAAATTCTTACCCGAAACAAAGATAAACAAAACGTAATTGCAAGAGAATGTCAAGAGGTGAAACTCGAAGGCGTACACTTTTTTTACAAAGACAATTTAATAAATCATGATTATTATGAATTTCATATTCCATTTTGGGTATTAAAAAACCAAAACTTTGTTATTTATCATAAATGAAGATCTCTTTGCTCAAAGATCGTAGCCTTAGGCACAGTGTGACGTGTGCTGTCAAGCAAGACGGGGGCGTTACTAAGCAACCTCCCCTCTCTCTTCACTAACTACGCATATATTATGATATTCTGTAATCAATACTGAGCGATTTTTCTTCGTCTGTATGTTTAGCGGGATGTTTCCCTTGTCTTTTCCTCATTGGCATGATGAAATTCTTGCCGAAACATACATAAACATACTTAAACGAAAGCAGGCGAATGTCAGACGTGAAATCAGGGCTGCCATTCGTACGATAATTATCGTACATGTACGATTAAACAGCCTCTGGTACGATGTACGATACCAGATCCAACTATCGTACATTTTATACGATAATTCTGGCATTTGTTTATTTTCAGATGATTAAAAAGCATTTTTTTCAAGATTAAATGTTTCTAATTGAAAATTATGAAAATGTAAAGTGACAATTTCCCTTAGGATATGTAGATAATTGTGTTATGAGATTATTGAGATAGATAGGTTAATTGTATTGGTACCGTGTGTATTTTCTTCCCCCTCTACTCAATTACCAATAGCCGGGAGGTCATCTTATCGCTGACCCCTTTTAAGAGATACGAGACCATATTCTCTCTCTCTCTCTCTCTCTCTCTCTCTCTCTCTCCGTGGAACGAGGCAATTATGCTGATATTGTAAACATCCGATCCAAATGATCTGAGTGGGGATAATTTTGTTGTGTACGGTCAGTCTCTCCCTCTCGAATCCTGACTGCGAGATTGTTCAGTAAGATCATTAATTTTAAGAAAAAAATACGAAATAGTTTAAATACACAAACTGTTAATGGTGCTTTATTGGCCTCTGAGTGTATGAAAAACCAGGAGTCCTGTGTTATGTTTACGCCATCCAAAGACATGCTTAGACGTAGGGTGACCAGGATCCTCCTTTTGAACCCTTTGTCCTCCATTCTCCGTAACCTTAAGGAGGACGTAAATTTGCCCCCCTTTCTTGGGATGCGAGATATATCCATTCGGCCACTGCCATTCAGTCTTGATGGCAGATAGCAAACGGTTTTTACTATGGTAGTAATATTAAATCCAGCTTTGACAAGCTAAATTTCAACTGAAAAATAAGCTTGTTTTCCCCAGCTAGCCCTCAGAGGTTGCGTTGGAAATGCAAGAAATAAACCTCGAGGCAATCAAGCTGAGAACACAAAATGGGTTTTATATGCAGTACAGGAATTTCAGTAAAACTCAATTTTTTTTTTGTTAGCAGTAAAAGTACTGTGTCTATGCAGCTCCTCTCTATCGTCCTCTCTCTCTCTCATCCTCTCTCTCTCTCTCTCTCTCTCTCTCTATCTATATATATATATATATATATATATATATATATATATATATATATATATATATACAAACATGTGAGGTGTCCTCCTTTTTGGAAATTTAGAAATGGCCACCCTACTTAGACGTTTAAAAAAAAAAACAGTTCACGGCTGTATGATAATGCAGCCTATAGTAAAAACTTTAACTATAATTTTGGTAAAGAACATTTTCTTTAATTTGGTTTATTGTTTTGCTATGCACAATGTATGATGTAGGGTTTCAGTTTCATATATTTATTCTCTGTAAAATTTCACATTGTTTTTTTATAATGAGACAGTAGAGTTTGTATAAAAGATATTCATGTATATTTATTTTGATACCAAGAAATGTTGTGATTACTGTAGAGCATAGTATAATGATAAAAGATACGATAATTTTTCACATGCATACGATATATTTTGCGATAATTTTGGAGAAAAAACGATAATTTTAAACCGTCTGTACGATAAGTTGGTCATGAAAATCTGGCAGCCCTGCGTGAAATGGAACGTGTAGACTACTTGACGTCTGTTGATCGCACTAAATCAGGACTGGGACTTGGGTAGCTTGAGCCTGAAGTCTCTTCTCGGACTCGGGGAATGTCTACAGATGCCATTTCTCCCAATTTCTTTGACAATAATTATCAAAATTTACGATAATAGAAGAAATATTGCATTTTCTTGTACGGATCAATGTTTTAGGCTTATTGAGTTACGTTAACTAATTACCCTGTAACTACGAAAGTAAGAGGAATTTTGACGAAATATTTCGTATACGTATTCTCAATTGCCATATGAAGCTCCATGAATTTTTTCATGACTATACCTCCATATATAGAGGTTCTGGCCGGCCCCCTTAATAACAAAATCCAAATTAACCTGTAAATATGACAATTTGTCGAAAATTGCATTTTTCCTAACTATACAAACCTGAGGTCCTTTAACAATAGGAAGTAGCTAGCGGCAGCTGGAACGGTCGTAAGCTTCGAACAAGGGGAGAACGGTAGTTAACCGCTTGTCCGACAGTGCGCGCGCCTGCGCGCCTGAGAGGTAAGAATCACTTTTGCTTTAGGCCCATGCAAAATACGCAGAGTGAGGGGTGGCATGAGGTGGGACTATATGTAAAGGACCTCAGGTTTGTATAGTTAGGAAAAAAGGGATTTTGACGTAAGGAAAAATCTATTTCTGGGCGATTGGCTCGTGTCGCCAGCGAAATATCCTTTAATCTATTATTTCTAGGGTAAATGTACTAACACATACCAGAGAATAAATAAATAAAGAAAAAGGTCAGTACAACTGACTCGCTCACCCTCCAAGAGGGTGTCGGTATGAACACTATGGCGAGTGAGACCACTACCACGAGCCGCTTCCCAATAGAAATCTCCCACTACAAAATCCCCACAAGAGGGGAGCCGACCCACAGAGTGGGCAGCAACTACTACTACTCCATCCCATGCTGCCGACTGCTGCGCCTCTGGTGGCCATCCTGAAGTTAGCAGACAATCTTGAGCGATGGGATGGGTAGGGCGGGATTTCGCTGGCGACACGAGCCAATCGCCCAGAAATAGATTTTCCTTACGTCAAAATCCCTTTTCTGGGCTCAGCTCGTGTCGCTGCGCGAAATCGTACCAGAGAAATAGCACAAGATTGTAAAGAAAATCAACTAAACAAAAAAGGGTCTCAAATAAAAGATAACATAAAAGAAGGAATATAATTGCTAATAAAATATACATACACAATGATACAAAATTAGAATATACTTAAATTAAACTTAATGCTAATAATATTTCTTAAAATTTAACTTAATTTTTACATATATACAGGGCTTACATGGAATATATTAACAAAAGCAGTATCTGTGTATAGATATGTACAAAGACATCAAAAGACAATTATACTACAAATAACTTGAACTAGAACAAACAAAATTCAACTAATAATAATATATGAAGGGAATGTATATGACTTAATATACACCCGTAACCATTGTAAATAAGATGTATCCCCTAGCATAAAAATAAGGGGATCACATCAAAGAGATCAATACATACAATCGATTGTGAGTGCCTAGCAAAAAAATAAGGGACACCACCATATCACCATAAGAGCAGCTAAGACCCAAGGTAAACGTAGATGAACATGACAGGCATAGACGAACTGTCTTGGGTGAGGACAGGTAGAAAGGAGGACTGGATCTTCTACTAAAGATTAAGCAGAGTCGGGGGGAAACTATGTTACCCGCCGCAACTGCTGAAAATTTTCAGAGCTTCCAAGGACTTTAAGTAATGACGCTTAAATACTGTCGGCGATTTCCATCCAGTATATTTTTTTTCAACTCATCGAAATTCATATGTTGGAAATAGTTAATTGAGGTGGCTACTGCCCTGACATCATGTGCTTTTGGGAAAGAGTCAGGATTGGCTTGCGTAATAAAGTACAGGATCTGCTGCCTGATGCCTTCCTTTAATAGATAAAGTACCACCTTTTTCTCTCTTAAAGAGAGACCCGATGAGGATGAGGAGGTCCTGGATCCGAAAGGCTAAGGTAAGGTCGATACTGGGCAAAAGAGATATATCTTGTGGAAGGGGGTACAAAACCTTCCATGGTTCCCACCTCGTCAAAGGATCTTCATTCTTTTGCTATAAAACTACGTTCCGGAGGAAAGTAGCACTTCCCCTGTGGGAAGAAATTGAATATGATCCGGATCTCTGGATTAATGCCGACAGTTCTGAAATTCTAGCTCCCTGAGGCCAAGCTTAATAAAAATAGAGTTTTTCTTAAGAGCATATAAATGAACCTGTGTCATTATCAGTTTCTGAAGCCAGCTTTAGAACATCATTTAAGAAACCATGATTACGACGTAGGCCTTACAGAAGGTCTAAGTCTAGCACAAGCCTTGGGAATAGACGAGAAGTAGGAGTCTGTCAAGTATATGTTGAAACCAAATTGAAAAATCTTCAAGGCTGAACTTGTTTGTCGTAATGGTGCCAGCTGCTAAGCCTTTTTCAAATAAAGATCTGAAAAAAGGATATAGCTGAATTGATTGTCATGATTCTAATATCTGATTCTCTCAGGAAGGTTGCTAACTTTTTTGACAGCAGCATCATACTGTCTCAAAGTGAATCCTTTTATCAGATTCAAGAAGAGAATATTTTGAGGGTCAATATTCGCATCTCTTTTCGCTGCAAACTTCATGAAATCCATAAAGTTAGGGTTTTGAGAATTCCTGAGGAAGCGAACAACAGTCTTCGTTTGCACTGACTGGGAGAGCCTGGGACTGGGAATTCGAAGAGGGCGAAGACCCAGTTCCAGGAATTAGAGGGTACCAATTGCTCTTCGGCCAGTCTGGGGCTACTAGAGCCACTTGACCCTTGAATGTCCTGAGTTTGTTCAGTACCTTCATGAGAAGATTCACTGGAGGGAAGACATAAATCTTCTCCAGTTGTTCCAGTCTAGGGCCAGGGCAGGGCGTCCGGGCATAGGCAGAGGGTCCAGGTTGGGGGCCACATAACATGGGAGTTTGTGGTTCGCTTGGGATGCGAAGAGATCCACTTGTAGGCCTGGAACTCTCTGAAGAATCCATTGGAACGAACTGCTGTCCAGTGACCATTCCGGACTCTAGAGGTTACTGATCGGGATAGAGCATCTGCTATGACGTTTCTCACTCCAGCTATATGGGTGGAGGAGAGGTGCCAACTGAACTTGTCCGCCAGGGAGAAGATGGCTACCATGACATGATTTAGATGACGTGCTTTGGAGCCTCCCATGTTTATACAATGGACTACCACTGCGCTGTCTAAGACTAGCTTTATGTGGGAGGGGAGTACTTCGGCGGACGTAACCTTTTTAGAGTCAGCAAGAACACTGCCATTGCTTCCAGTACGTTTATGTGGAAACTGACGGAAAATGAGGTGACAAGTTCCTGAACTTTCTTGAACTGAGAATATCCTCCCCAACCGCTTAACGAAGCGTCTGTGTGGATGGTAATCCCCGGAGGAGGAAACTGAAGGGCACTGATATCGATAAGTTCTTGACTTTGCCCACACGGGCGTAGTCGATTCCGTAGAATCTGAGGGACTGAGGATAATTGTCCCTGGACCTGACATTTGCTCCGTGAGCGCCAGATTCTGGTTAGGTCTTTCAGTTTGGCTTTCATCAAGATGTTTGTCACTGATGCAAACTGGAGTGAACCCAGGATCCTTTCCTGGGTTCTTCTTGACGCAAGTTTGTGACTCAGAAAGTTGCTTTACTGACTTCGCTATTTCTTTCCTCTGCTGATGGAATCGACAGAGTAGTGGGAGGATAGATACCATTGAATGCCCAGCCACTGAAAGTTTGACTCTGGAGTGAGTCTTGACTTGGGTCCTGTTTATCTTGAAGCCTAGATATTACCAGGAACTGAATCACTTTCCAGTGGTTGCTTTGTGGCATCCTCGAACTGTTGGAGCCCAAGATTAACCAATCGTCGAGATACGCTACTACCATAACCCCTTGCGATCTTAGTTGTTGAACTACCACTTCCGCCAACTTCGTGAACACCCTGGGTGCTACGTTGAGCCCGAAAGGAACAATACCTTGAAGGAGAATGCCTGATCTACCTATCTTGAAGCCCAGATACGGACGGAAGTGCCTTGCACAATAGGGATATGATAGTAAGCGTCTGTAAGATCGATAGAGGCGGTGACGGCCCCACGGGGAAGTAAGGTCCGTACCTGCGAGATCGTGAGCATCTTGAACTTGTCGCAGCGAATGGCTAAGTTAATTTACTTTAAGCGGGACAAAAGTCTAAGATTACCCTTTCTTTTTTGTGAGCCTTTCTTGGAACGCTGAACAAGCGCCCTTGAAACTTTAATCTGTTGACTCTCGCTATAGTCCTTTCTGAAGGAGGTCCTCCGCATACTCCGTCAAATTCTTTGGATGGAAGTTGGCGGAAAGGTCTGGATGGGTGGGGCGGGTTCGCTACCCAACTCCAACCCAGGCCTTTTGACACAATGCTTTGCGCCCCACTTGATGAAAATTCCACCGGTGGCGGAAGTGAAACAGCCTCCCTCCTACCTGAAAGTCCTCATTGGTGTGGTAGCCTCCGCAGGCCTCCCTGAAATGCTGCTCTATTAAAAGGACCCTCCCGATTCCTCTCTGACGAAAGGATCGCTTACCTCTGCCTCCCTTACCCGAGCGGTCATACTTCTGGGAAGCCTGGCCCTCGAAGACTTGATTGAAGGCATGGGGAGAGAGCGTAAGAGGTGGAGGGTTGAGGCTGGGGGGAAGGAAATGACATAGATAGGCTGCGATTGAGCCTTGGAGGTAGAAGGTTGGGATGCTTGCACCAACGGGACGGGAGCTGGAACAGGCTGGGTAAAGTGTGGCTGTTTCTTTTGGTAAGGCTGGAAACGTCTGGGTTTCTTCTGAGCCTTACCTCTGACAACTTGATCTTGGCGTCTCTTCGCCGTAAGACCCCAACGATCTTTAAGGCTTTGGTTAAGCCTGTAGCCTCTGCCTGGACCTCCTTCACCATCGCATTGGGAAGAGGTCTGCTCCCCAGATGTTCGATGCAAGCAACTTATTCGGTTCATGCCGAATCGTTGCTTCTGGAGGACATGTTTTGCCTACAGTTTGTTCTAGCCGTGGCGCGGAACGTCGAACATATCAGACTGCACCGTTTGAGTCAGTGACTTGGTGATCAGCTTAAAAAGTGGCTCAGAACATAGGAAATGGTAGCCACCTCGGTCCATGGCCACTGGTATTGAGAGACCTGGCCAACCTAGGACTTGGCATCAAATTCTGCCTGAATGAGGCTATCTGGAAGTCTAGGCAGCTTCTCACCAAACTGCTCCATAGCACAGTCTGGTTTGAGTTTGCCCGCAGAAAAAAGTGTTGAGCAGATCTTCCCACAACTCACCGGCTGAGGGAAGTAAAAAAGACGTAGGGTCCGCTTCTTTCAGCTGAGGCAACGAAATCCCCCTCTGGGCTGCTGGAATGGTAACCGTAGCAATCTTTGTCAAGAAAGGGAGCGGGGGGTACTCTCTTCCATTGTAAAGATTGTGAAAGGACTCTTAAACGGCTGTATTTTCGTGTTCGAACAGTCCATGTCCTCTAAAACACCTGAGCCATTCTCTTTGAAGCCTGGTCTCGTGAATAGAGGACTGTTTCTTTAGGGTACCTTATCGTCTCGAGTCATGGCAGAGGCTGGTGAGCCTGGCGTAGCCGATGAACGGAGGCTGAAGGTCTTCCGGGTAGAACTCGAAGTCTTCAATCCTCCGAGTTCACATTCCGGGATTAGAAATAAGCCCGTCCTGGAAGGGGGCGTATGACGCTACTCTCCAAGGATTGTTCATACTGAACGGAGGGTAGAGAGTCATACGGAGGCAATTGCGCTCCACCCTGTGCTGAAGGGTGGGGGAGAAGCTAGCGGAGCTTGGCTCAGTCCGGCGATAATGTTGTCCTGGGAGTTGATCCTATCAGACAACCGGGAGAACATCTGTTCCATATGGTTTTTTAGAGACCCCACCAGATCGACACTTGTTGCAACAGGCCAGCGTTGGGATCCAAAGCCGGAGGCTGCTGCGGAGGTGGGACGGGTGGCTCTGAAACCGGAACCAAAGGTAGTGGAAACGGTTGACTCCGCTGGATTGTGTGATCTCTCCCTGGAGGATCTTTACTCCTAGAGGATTTGGAGCCGGACCCGGAAGCTTTAGACCTCTCTGCTCCGGGGTTTTTAGCCGGAGACTTACGAGATGATGATGACGCCGACGCCGTCTTTTTAGACGACGACGACGTCTTAGTCAATGTTTTTTTTTATGCTTGTCCTTTGACCTTAGGTCTAACGGACGCATCAGGAGAAGTATAAAGTTCTGTTACCATGTAAAGCCCTGGAAGGAATGGAGATTTTGCAGTTTGCAGGGGTAGAATGATCCAGTGGCACCAAGGCATCCCTTGGGCGTTCCAACGTAATCACCTCGGACCAACAGGTCGTCTACACCTACATGGGTTCAATGTTTAGATCTAACGAGGCGACTTCCGAGGAGATGTCCTGGCCTGGAATCCGTCAACGACGGCAGCGAGCTGTTGTTGGATGAACGCAATAGTCGGGGCCGCCTCTGCTGGGTCGACGTAGCCCGTTGACTTGCCTTACGGGGAAGATCCGGACGCCAACCTCATTCCGAGAATGTAGGGCATACCCTGGCGGCGTTCTTCCCAAAACCGCCGACCCAGGCCCGCAGGGTTGCCAGTGCGGTGTCCTTCACAGCCGGAGCCTGGAAGAGAGGGTATTATTAGTTTTTTAAGATTAAACTTAAACTTAAAACTAAAACTGAAATTAAAAGCTTAACTTAAAAATTATAAGGGGATGCGAAATCCCCTGTATTTTTATCTTAACCCGAACTTACGCCGATTGGACTTTATTAAACGTCGAGTCAAAATGTCTCCCGTATGCCGATTGGAGTATCATACGTCGGCTCAAAAAAGTTTTTTTTAAAAAATTAAAACGCCGGAAAAATACTTATAGGCCTACCAGCCGGAAAACTTTTGTATCAACGCGCCTTAGGGGGATGCTGGGAGTTCACGGATCAAGGCCGTTGTTTTGTTTACAATCGCTACGCAGGCGCGCAAGCGCGAATTTCTTTCTTATCGCACTAAAAAGTATCAGTGGACACATACTCGGAAATTTTATTTCGTCACTGACATAATTATTTGCACCATTTTAAATTATTATATATGAAAATGTGCGCAATTTCATGCACAATACAACTAAAAAAATACTCATGAGTTGTAGCTTTTATCAATTTTGAAATCATTTTCATTAAATAACGATAAGTGCAAAAAAATTTCAACCTCGGTCAACTTTGACTCTACAGAAATGGTCGAGAAACGCAATTGTAAGCTAAAATTCTTTATATTATAGTATATTCAAATCATTTGCCTTCATTTTGCAACAAATTGGACGTCTCTAGCACCAATATTTCGATTTTATGGTGAATTTTTTATGAAAAAACTTTTTTCCTTACGTTCGTGCGATAACTCTTCCGATAAATTTTTTGTGCGATTGTCCTAATGTTTGCACCCTTTTAAATTTGCCGTTACATAAAGTTTTATATATGGAAATGTGCGCAATTTCATGCACAATACAAAACAAAAGACAAACCCATGGTTGTAGCTTTTATCAGTTTTGAAATATTTTCATATAAATAACGGTTAAGTGCAAAAAATTTCAACTTTCGGTCAGCTTTGACTCTACCGAAATGTCGAAAAAAAAAACGCAATTGTAAGCTAAAACTTCTTATTATTATTTAGTAATATTCAATCATTTACCTTCATTTTGCAACGACTGGAAGTCTCTAGCACAATATTTTGATTTATGGTGAATTTATGAAAAAAAAAAAATTAGTTCGTTTGCATTTTCGGTCGGTAACTCTTCCGAAAAAATCAGAATTTTTTGTGCGATTGTCGAAATGTTTGCACCCATTTAAAATTAGCTGTTTCATAAAGTTTTATATATGAAAATGTGCGCAATTTCATGTAGAATACAACTAAAAATGACTTGAAGGTTGTAGCTTTTCTCTTTTTTTCGAATATTTGCATATAAATCACGATAAATAGAAAAAAAAACCAAAAAAAACCACGTTTCGGTCAAATTTGACTCTACCGAAATAGTTGAAAACGCAATTGTAGCTAAAACTCTTACGGCCTAGTAATATTCCGTCATGTTTCTTCATTTTGAAACAAATTTGAAGTCTCTAAACAATATTGTGATTTATGGTGAATTTTTGAAAAATATATTTACCTTCACTCCGCCGCGCCGATTCGCGGCCGCAAGTCTCCGAAATACGTACATGGCATTATCCTAATATTTGCTCCTTTTCATATTAGCCTTTTTATAGAGTTTCATATATCAAAATGTGCGCAAATTCATGAAGAATACAATAAAAAATAATTGAAGGTTGTAGCTTTTTCCATCTTCGAAATAGTGCATATGAAAAAAATATATATATTAAAATTTCGACATTCGGTCAAATTTTTTTTAACGCGTCCGAAATGGTCGAAATCTGCAATTCTAATCTAAAACTCTTACAGTATCGTAATATTCAATCAATGTCTTAATTTGAAACAAATTGGAGTCTCTAGAACATTATTTAGAATTACGGAGAAATTTTTGAAAAAAATATTTTTTTGCGTCCGCGCGTTACGAATTCGTACATCATTTTGTGATAATATTTTTCCGGTGTTACTTTATTGTTTTACAATGTATTATATATACAAATGATCGCAATTTAGTGTACAATACAACGCAAAAAAAGTAACTGGTTAGCTTTGACCGTTTTCTGCACAGCGTGATTTGAATACAATTATGTATGAATTTTTTTTTTTTTTTTTTCGCTACCATATATCGCATTATTTACATATGAATAATGATATTATTTTTCATTTCATGATGGTTGCATTCTAAACTTCAGGCAATGACAAAAAAAGGAGCCAAAAATGAACTCTTAATCTTCAAAAGTACGCGCGCTGTAATTTTTTGAAAAAAATATTCCACTTCCGCGCTCACTCCAAACCAGGCCCGGCATACGGGAGACGTTTTGATTTTTAGGGCTCCGGCTTAAGAGGGTTAAGTTTAAGAAAGATTAGAATTTTTTAAAAACTTAAGAACTATAACGAAGTAGGGACTGGCTAACGGAGTTGGAAATACTTACCCCGTCTAAAGAGCTGGCTCACCAGATCATAACAGATGGTGCATGTCTCGTGATACCAGACTTGGAGGTCCCCGTGCGGAGTCGCGCATGGAGCATGGGACCGGCAAACTTCATGTCCACAGGGGTCTTGAAGCGTGGCGGTGCATCCCGGATGCTCACAGTTGGTGGTCTGTAAGTGAAAAGACACATGAGCATTCTTAACGGCTATCACTTACAGGCTAAAGGACAGAAGAACTCCGCTGCATGCCGGAGCTCGGAAAAAATTGTTTTGGGCATAACCCCTCCCTTACCGCCTGAATAGGCTATAAACCCCGGAGAGATCCGTGAGGCAGACAAGGGAGGGGGGATGGTTTAAGGTAGCTTAAGATAAACTTACTTAGTTAACATAACTAATTCTTAAACCTATAAAAATCGAACGTACCGGACTAAGTCCAGTGCGTGGCGGAGCTAGTGTCGCGACGTCAGCGCGACGGAGGGGTAGTAGAGACCAACTGATGCCTCAGTCCACCCTGCGTGAACTAGCACCTTCCACTTGGATGCCGGAGCTCCGGTAGAAAAGGAGCCCCAGTAAGGTGGGAAAAGGGCGAGCAAGGGCACACAGACTCGCGCGTAGCAACGGAGCGAACGGAGAAGCGACGGAGGGGGGAAAGGCCAGTCCCCCCCCCCTAGCCATCCGGCCGGACCCGAGAAGCTGGAGAGGTCGAGTCCAGTCTGGGTCTGTCCCGTCCCTCTACTCCCTCCGCCTTGGGGGGAGAGGGAGGCAGGCTCGGGTATGCGGAGCGAGCGTGGGCAGAGCAAACCCTCCCCCCGGCCCTATGGAAGAGCGGGAGGAGGAAGATGACTGGACAGGCGTCTGGCTGCTCCGTGATCACGTAGTGACCACGGGGCGGTAACAACAAAACAATGAAACGATAAGGCCTAGAATACACAACCGGCTGATCAGAGAGAAGCTATAAGGAAGCAACCGAACTGAAGAGCGGGTAGCGCATGGGCCTATGGGCCATAACCTAGGCTAGATGAAGCCAGACGCCTACACTAACAAAAACATAATAAATTAAATAAAACATTGAAAGAAAGAAAACAAAATAGTAGGAGAAAAAATCCAGGAGTGTACGACTAACCCGAAAGAAAGTCTACCACTCAAAGCTAGCCGGGGCCGATACTAAGAGCCGTGGCTAGGGTCTGGATAGAAGAAGCCTACGTAAGGTAAAAAGACATGCATGCATGACCATAAAAACGCGTAGACTGTACCCTAAAACAAATAGGATAACTAAAAATAGAGCGTACTAAAGTAAGGGAAGGTTCTGGGTATGGAAGACCCAAGAACGAACCCGCCACGAGGCAGAACCATGCTGCCATGCTTCCGACCTAGAGTTCGTATTTATACCTAAAAAACGGCAAATACTGACTCAAGGACGGAAAAAACCAAATAGCAACTAAACATTGAGTACTTAACTTAGCTGCTGCGATGGCTGCACGCTCCATGATGAGATGAGTAAATCAAAAATAAGGGCACAAAAACACAGAGCAAAAAAGGGCACGTGTATACAGTGTGCGCTAACTGAAAAGGATGGCCACCAGAGGCGCAGCAGTCGGCAGCATGGGATGGAGTAGTAGTAGTTAGCTGCCCACCTACTGTGGGTCGGCTCCCCTCGTTGTGGGGATTTTGTAGTGGGAGATTTCTATTGGCAAGCGGTCGTGGTAGTGGTCTCACTCGCCATAGTGTTCATACCGACACCCTCTTGGAGGGTGAGCGAGTCAGTTGTACTGACCTTTTTCTTTATTTATTTATTCTCTGGTATGTGTTAGTACATTTACCCTAGAAATAATAGATTAAAGGATATTTCGCGCAGCGACACGAGCTGAGCCCAGAAATGCAATTTTTGACAAATTGTCATTTGCTCCGATACGTAATACAAACCATCGGTCCTTTAACAATAGGAAGATTCACTTCTTGGTGGGAGGAATCTGAGTCTTTTGATGAACAAACTGGTGTTCGTCCAACCTGGAATGCCTCCCTGGTCGTAAGAGCGAGGGAGGGATCCAAGCCTCTGTCCGATTGATCGGGGTGTGCACCGCAGGATCAATGGCCAGACCTCTGGGCAAAGTACTAAGAGAGAGGCAAGCGTATCTCTTCGTACCAGCAAGCAAGAACTTGTTCCTGATTGCAAGAGGCAACATAAGTTATAGGTTTGTCTCAAGTTGGCATCCACTTCCTCCCCTTGTTGGAGAAAGTGGTGGGATATATGCTCCTATCCCTAATGAAAGGGAATAGGTTGGAGCTCGGTCGAGTAGCTTACCTGCATCAATTTCCTTTCCAGCATGGTGACGACCGTGTCCCTCTGCCCACAGGTAGAGGGAGAGAAAGATGGTGAAGAGAAGCCAGTCACACTCTCATTCGCACATTCATTCTCACAGTCATACCAGGAATCGATGCTGTTCTGCCTGCTCGGGTGCTGGGTAAGCTTACACAACGTGTTGAGCAGCCACCACAGGTCCCAAGGAAAAAGTATCCAAGGACTTGTGGGCAATATCCCGAAGGTAGAAGGACGTGAAGGTAGTCTGGTTGGCCCAGACACCTGCCTTCAGGACCTGCGCCATGGAGAAGTTCTTACGGAACGCCAAGGAGGGTCCAATACCTCTGACTTCGTGGGCTCTCGGACGAAGGGTACAGGTGTCGTCACTACCATCAGCCTCGTACGCCCTCCTGATCACCTCACGTAGCCAGAAAGAAAGCGTGTTCTTGGATACTACTTTCTTGGTAACCGCAGTGCTAATGAAGAGGCGTCGACACTCAGGCCTGAGGTGTCGAGTTCTCTTCAGATAGCGCCGTAGCGCCCTCACAGGACAAAGCAGCATCTCATCCGCATCGTTATCGGTGAAGTCCACCTTAGGGAGGGGATTGTGAAAGACTCAAACCTGTCGTCAGGTATGTTTAACATTGAATGATAAGACAATGAAGTTCCCCTACTCTCTTTGCCAATGCCAGGGCCAGCAAGAAGAGGGTCTTGAGGGTCAGATCCCTGTCTGACGACTCTCGGAGTGGCTCGAATGGTCTTCAAGTCAAACTCCTAAGGACGAGAGTCACATCCCACTCATGGGGCCTGAGTTCCCTGGGTGGGCAAGACCTTTCGAAGCTCCTCATGAGCAAGGAAATCTCGAACGAATTCGAGATATCCATTCCCCTCAGTTTCAGGACCAGGGCCAGGGCGGCTCTGTATCCTTTGACTGTGGGTACTGAGAGGAGCTTCTCTCGGCGAAGAAAAACGAGGAAATCCGCTAACTGCTGAAGAGTGGCTCTGAGAGGAGATAGACCCCGTCTACGACACCAACCACAGAAGACGGTCCACTTCCCCTGGTACACAGCTGCAGAGGACTATCGGACGTGTCCAGCCATCTCTGCTGCTGCGCTGCGAGAAAAGCCTCTCGTTCGCAAGAGATGGTGGATAACAGCCAGCCGTGAAGTTGTAGGGACTGGACTGCTCGGTGGTACCGTTCTACGTGTGGCTGGGCTAGAAGGTTGTGCCAGTGGGGCATCTCTCTCGGTTCTTCCGCAAGCAGAGCCAGCAGGTCGGATACCAAACGGCTGTGGTCGTTTGGGAGCCACCAGGATCATCCTGAGATTCGGAGTGGCCAGCGCTCGGCTAATCACTTTCCGAATCAGACAGAAGGGAGGAAAGGCGTACACGAAGAGGTTGTCCCAGGGGTGTTTGAAGAGCGTCCTCTGCAGCTGCCAATGGGTCCGACACAGCTGAAAAGAAAACCTGGAGTTTTCTGTTGTGCCGGGTGTAGAACAGGTCCATGACTGGTCGCCCCCACAGGTTGAAGAGCCTTTCCGCCACATCTGGGTTTAGAGACCACTTGGTTCCTATCACCTGATCCCGACAGCTGAGCTTGTCTGCTACTACATTCCTCTTGCCTGGAATGTAGCGTGCTGACAGCTCTATTGAGTGAGCTGTGGCCCACTCGTGCACCTGCACGGTCAACTGGTGTAGCGGGAGAGACACTAGGCCCCCCTGCTTTGTTGACGTATGCCACTACTGTGGTGTTGTTCGCACATCGCACACCGAGGTGTCCCACCAAGCGGTCCGGGTTGGAATTCTTGGAGAGCTAGAACGCCGCCTTGAGTTCCAGGACATTGATGTGAAGGTTGATGCGTCTGAAAACAGCAACATCTCCGGGGGGGGAGTGCGGAGAGGCACTCCTCTTAAGAGGTTCCTATTGTCGAGCCACCAGGCTAGGTCCTGCCTCACCTTCCCCGTGAGGGACACGGGGAAGTAAGGTGGATCCCTTGCCTTTGACCAACTCTCCTTTAGTCTCCACTGGAGAGACCGCAGGTGAAGACGTCTGTGAGGAACTAACTTCTCGAGTGACGACAGGTGGCCGATCACAACTTGCCATTGCTGAGCTGCGTGTTCCTGCCGAGACAGGAACTGGACGGCTGCCTCCCTGAATTCTCCACTTGGTCAAGGACCGAGTCAGCCAGCTCTGATTGCGGCAGACCCACCGTCATCTTGGGTTCCCTCTTCAGGCCCCAAAATGACTCGAGCCGGGACGTGGGCTCAGAAGGTGGTAGTGGCGATCCTTCCCCAAGGCCGTTGTGCTGACGAATCAGCGCAATGACCTCGGCAAAGTTCCTCTGGATCTCGGGAGTAACCGCGTCTTGAGGAGTAGGACCGTCCAGTCCCTCCAACAAGAGCAGCTCTCGAGACTCTCCTCCTTCAGAAGGAGGAACAACGACAGACCCCTCACGGTCGCCTCCTGCTACATGCGCGTACGTCCTGGCCGGTCCTAAAACCGTGCCTGGTGCGTACGGCGTCGCAGCGGGATCGTGAGGGGTGCACCCCTCACGATCACTCCTGGATACCTCGCTCTTCCCGGCGTATCCCGAGGAAGTTGAAGGTATCGGAGAGGCAGACCTGACGCTCCCTCCTCGCTCGCTGGCAGGACCAGCGTGCTTGGAGGGCTGCGGCCGATCACCAACCCGCGGTGGGGATCGAGCTGCAGGCCTGGCCGTGCCACTCACGTGTGGCGAGCGGCTCGACTGAGCACGTCAACCCCGTCCTGTGCGTCAGACGAGCTGCTGCTGGTCGCCCTATCCGCCCGGTCCTGATGGGAGCGGCGGTCAGGCGACCTGCAGAGCTCGCTGTCGCGGTGAGACCGGAGGCTGGTACCGACGGCCGGGGGGACCTCTTCCCAGCCTCAACCCGTGGCCGGTCGGAGACCGTCAGGTCAGCCCGAGCTGCCGGCTGGTCGCTGCGAGAGCGTCCCCTGGCCTGGCGAGTCGCCTGAGCGGCTCTCACCAGTCTTCTGCTCCGTGCCTCGGTCTTGATGTTGAGCGAACTCGGGCGTCGAAACCTTGGCTGCACGATCTCCCGCGGGAGACCGTACACTCGGAACTTCTCTCGAACGAGAAGCCGAGCCGGATCCTGGCTTAGCGGCACCAGGCGAGGAAGTACTGGCCGAAGCCGGTACCCCTCTGGTCCCTGTCTTCTTCTTTACAGAAGGAGAGACGGGCCCCGTTCCCGAAGGAACAGGAGGACCAGCAGAAGAGCCCCCCGACTCGCCGGAGCGAGACGGGCCCTTAGAAGGTCCCAAAGGAGCCTTCTTAGGGGGGGAGGAGGCAACCTTCTTCTTCTTCGGCATGGAAGCCTTGGAAGTCGAAGGGGGAGAGGAGGCAGCAGACGATGAAGACGACGACGACACCTTCCTCTTCTTCGTCAGCTTCCGCAGGACAGACGTCAGGTCTTCCATCCAATACGGAGCCGGGGCAGTTGCCGAAGCAACAGGGCCCGACTGCACCTGTCCGGAAGGACCTGAGCCTGGAGTAGCACCACCACGAGCAGGAACGACAAGAGCAGGAGCGGGAACAGCTGGAACAACAGGAGCGTCAACAGTGGCTGGGACAGCAGGAGCGGCATGAGCGGCTGGGCCAGCAACAGTAGTAGCGGCAGGTACGGCCGGAAAGTCAGGCGACCCAAGCGTCTTGTTCTCAGCCACCAACATTCTAGGCACAGGAGGCAGGTCCAGGGGGGAGCTTTTTGGGCAGCGGAAGTCCGGGGTCGGCAGCACAAAGAAACCAGGTGGAGGTGGCACGCCCCTCCTCGGTACGGCAGCGAGTGGCATCTGTACTGCAGCTGTTGGGGTCACCGAAGTCACATGAGGGGTGTAAACAAGGTGCGGAGGGGTGGCGTACCCTGGAGTAGTAAGTGTAGTTGTAGTGGTCACCACACCATGTGTGACCACTGTCAACCCCGCCAACCGCTGGATCAACCCCTGGATGCTAGGCACTCCCTGCAGCCCCAGCAACTCCCACACCTGCCCAAGGTCGTCTCTCGCGGAAGGCACACCTGCGGAAGCAACAGTCGGGTGAGTTAGAGGGGTTCCCTCGCGCTTGGGGGGGGACGAACCCCACCCAGAGCAGACGGAAGACCCCGAGTACAACTGCACATCCGGGTAGCGAGCGCCCTCCTCCACACTCGACGGATCGAGTGAGGAGCAGGACTCCGCTACCCCCCCTGCAGGGGAAGGCGCGAAACATGGGGGCTGACCAGGGGGTAGGAAGGAAGACGAGGTATCCATCACCAAAGGATTCGCTGGAGAGCTTTCCCACGACTCCTTTGCAGGCCTACGTCTCTTCCTACCCTCGTACAGAACCCACTGCGCCTCGGACCCATTCATACAAGTGATACAAGGTTCAGCCCGGGAGCATTCTCGCCCCCGGCACCGCGTACAAAATTCATGTGGATCTACGTCCACAAAGGAGCGGAAATCCACCGCACTTACGCCCTCCAGCCCGGGACACACTCTACGGGCAACTGGGGGGCGCGGAGAAAGCTCCATCTCTTGATCCATCTTTGTTTATTTATTCACTTTATCAATGAAATAAACAAAAGAAAAAACTGTACTTACAAGTTTCTTTCACTCTACAGACAAACCAGAAAAAGGATAAATCCAACCAAAGCATACGACGAGTAGCAGGCAGAGCGATGACGAGCACGTCTTGACACACCACGGCCGAAGGCAAAAGTGATTCTTACCTCTCAGGCGCGCAGGCGCGCGCACTGTCGGACAAGCAGTTAACTACCGTTCTCCCCTTGTTTGAAGCTTACGACCATTCCAGCTGCCGCTAGCTACTTCCTATTGTTAAAGGACCAAGGGTTTGTATTACGTATCGGAACAAAAAGTGTATTAGTGTACATGGTATACAAGAAATACTGTGCGTAAAATGTGGAAGCTTACCTTTCGAGTGAGGCTATCTCCGAAAGTGGCGGCAGAGGAGGAGGAGAACAAACGGCAGATACGTACGTACGTACACTTAACTTTACGAACACACATAAAAAAATGTAAGGAAAACATACATAAACTAAAATTTACGAAACACATTAACAAAACTGTAACACTTAACTTTACAAAAAACTAAAATTAACATTTTTATTTCTTTTTTTTATTTTAACTCTTTTTAAACTTTTTTTTACTTTTACGTAGTTTTTTTTTTTTTTTTTTTTTTTTTTACAGAATTTCAACTTCATCACCACTTTCAACTTTCTGTTTATCACTTGGTTCTTCCTTTTTGCTTTCAAATTTCTGTTTTTCATCACTTAGTTCCTCCTTTTTGCTTTCAACTTTCTGTTTTTTATCACTTGGTTCTTCCTTTTTGCTTACTCCTGCTAATGCTAAAGGCCTCTTTAATCCACATCACTGGAAGCTTCTCCTTAAGCACTTTGTGGGCCTTGAAGGCTCGAGGAGTCTCGGAATGATACACAAGTAGGGGCTTCACCTTGCAATCCCCCATTGGCGTTCAAACAAAGTGCGAGCGTAAGCCTGTCTTTCATAGGCTTATGCCCGGGTAGCTTCTTCTCTTCCTCTGTGATGTACATCCGACGAGGCATTTTTTTCCAAAAAAGGCCAGTCTCATCACAGTTGAAAACTTGCTGAGAACTGTAGCCTTCCTTGGTCATCATCTCGTCGAAAGTCTTTCTAAATGCTTCGGCCGCTTTTGTGTCCGATCTGGCAGCCTCCCCATGCCGCACCACCGAATGGATGCCAGTTCGTTTACGAAATTTCTCAAACCAGCCATGCAAAGCCTTGAACTCTGGGGTTTGCGTTGATGTCGCTTCCCCTCCGTCGTCTTCCACCTGCGCAATCAAATCGCCGAAAATAGCGCTGACCTTGTGGGAGATTGCCGTCTCCGTTACCGTATCGCCAGCGATTTCTTTGTCTTTTATCCAGACAAGAAGCAGCCGTTCCATCTCGTCGTGCACGTGGGTCCTCTTGCTGGACAAAATAGTGATGCCCTTGGATGGTGTAGCTGCTTTGATGGCATCCTAATGTTTAAGGATGGGGCCTATTGTCAACGGATTTCGGCCGTATTCCTTGGCGATCACACTCAATCGCATACCAGCTTCATACTTCTTGATGATCTCCATCTTTGTCTCCAAAGAGAGCATTCGCTTCTTTCCGTGAATTTCAACTTTCTTGGGACCCTTGGCTACGTTATTTTGTACGTAATTTATGTATAAGTACAATAAAGTTTTTGCACAACACGATAAAGTAAGTATACTGCAACGAAATCACTAACGAATTTACGTAACTAAATGAAATCGTTAGACCGAACGAATACCGCGTGCGTACGATAACGATGCTGGTACGAAGTGGACGAGGTAGGCACGCCACCACGTATACGTACATAGATGCATGATGGGAGGGGTGCTGTCCAATAGGAGAGAAGGATCTCATGGCGGTGACTAGCATCAGGAACCAATGGGAGAGCAGGAGGATGGTGGCGAGTCTACTCAGTTGGCGGCGCGCAAGTTTCAAAATTGTTATCGGTGGTTCGGGCGAATCTTGGACTTTCAGAAACCTTTCGTATCTTGAAAACTTTTCGTATGTAGAGCCGTTAAATTTTTCGTATTGGCTTTCGTATCTCGAGTTTTTCGTAAGTTGAGCCTTTCGTATCTCAAGGTACTACTGTAAATCCAAAGCAATACGACGATGAAGCGGGCAGAGAGCGATGGCGAACACGTCCTCACACCACACAGCCGAAAGCAAAAGTGGTTCTTCACCTCCCAGGCGCGCGGCGCGCGCACTGTTGGACAAGCAGTTAACTACCAAACTCCCTTGTTCGAAGCTTACGACCATCCAGCTGCCGCTAGTTACCTTCCTATTGTAAAAGGACCGATGGTTTGTATATCGTACTGGAACAAATGATGTTTAATTACTTTAATAATGTAACATTACTGTTTTCTTGCTCATTTCTTTGATTACCTTGTATATACAGTACTGCTGTTTCCTTCCTTCTTATCTCTACCTATTTCACTATTTTTCTTCGAACTACATAAACCTAAAATGTTCCACTTTAAATAGTCAGTTAATAAGGTCCTAAAACAATATGTATACGATGATTAAATGTGAAACTTACCAACAAATCTAGGAAGAGAAACCACAGCATCAACTTGTGACATTTTATCCATGTATGGGAAAGGCTTTAACAATTCCTTATTACGCTTCAAAGTTCGCAGACGGTTAGTATATAACTGACGGAGAAGAAAATAATAGACTCGACATTCTTCCCCAGTATATCTGAAATATTATTGATGATATGAAACGTTATGTCTTTAAAACAAAAATTTGTTTTCATAAAAACTCACTAATCATACATATGCCGGACATTTGAGCTCTGAATATCCCTGGCTCACCAGTTTTGACATTTACCATGCAAAAAGGAATGTTGCAATTACCAGTTCACAGTGAATGCTTACAAGACAGACATAGAGACAAATAAAACATTATTATTTATTATGAATTGAGAACCAGCCTGAGAAGAGCCTTTATTAGGTTCAGAGGTCTGGATAAACTAATCCTTTATAATAATAATAATAATAATTATGAACCGAGAGAGAAAGAAAAAAAAAGAGCCTGTCTACTGTTTTTTATTCATTACACAGTAAGATAAATCTTCACATTAATATGCATTTTTATAATTCTGAGCCTACCCCACATGAAGAATTTGGCAGTGTTTGGAACTTCCTTATTGAGAATACTCTACTAAATTTGGCTAAAGAAACCAAATACTATCATAGGAAATTTTGCAATTGGCCTACAAATAGCCCAAGAGAGAAAGGCCTGGAAATTACAAAGACTTCTAGTAAGCAGAAAATCTAAAGAAAAATAAAACAGGCGGCTATTTTGGGTGACTCCATCCCGACCAAAGATCACATGTCGTATACATTACAAAACAACACAGCATAATGCTGAGAATTATTACCTAATTTTCAAAAGACATGCAAGACTAACAGAGTGATACAGATAAGGAATTATCTTCTGAAAATTATGAAAATATTATCACCAGTTTTTATACAATAAACCTGAGTATTGTAAGTGATTAAAATTTGAAGAACTGCAAAACTAACAAGTAACAAATATAAACTGTCCACCATACCTATAACCATGACTCCCCATGTCTCTGCTTATCAGTTCAAATAAACCTGCATATTTTCTTCCATCCTGCCGATATGAAATGACAAGATCTAACAGCAAAATGGCTGCATCATGACTCCAATAAGGGACAAACTGATCATCTTCAGCCACAACTGGATCTGGTGAAAATCCAAGAGTAACTTCAGTCTCCTCAAGGAGCTGCAATTCATTGCAAAATGGAAAGGGATTTCTGCTGTGGTATCCTCTACGCAATAGAGCAATATGTTCTTCAATCTGTCATTGGGATAGAAAAGACATTTTTTGTCAGTGAAAATGTACAGTAGGTTTTAACATCATTCCAATAAAAAACAATATGCAGTGCTATGAACATAAGATAAATGCAAAAAGACAACTCTCCCCAATTTTTTCCTAAAACATTCCACCAATCTACAATAAATTTATATCAAACCAACAAAATGAGCGCATGACTGAAGGTAGCAACAAAAACATGTTCAATAAAAGATAAAGTGTCACTGAGCTTGTATGTGAAAACATACAAAGCAAACAGGGTTTTGAGAAATACTGTAGTTTTTTTTTTCTATTAATAATTCAAATACAAAAATTCTTCCAGGAAGTAAAGTTTATTTGGAGACTTAATTCAGTGTAAAATCTAAATCCTACATTTTATCTTTCTCTGATAAAAATTAAAATACATAATCTATGGAAACTGTACTCAGTAAGAAATACCCTCTGACTTTTGAGAGAAAAAAATTAGATTCAAATTTCATCAGACCAAATTCTTTCATTGTACTAAAGGTCTAAAGGTAGCTATGAGCACTAGAGACAAGAGAATAGTCATTGCACAATGTCTGACAAAACATATATATGCAAAGAGAATAAGCAACCAGGCCCTTCTCACCCATGTTAGATCTTGGAAAACAAAGTATGGCTACTGATAACTTGAGAGGATATATAAACTACTGCAAACACCTCATTCCTAGCTCAACAGAGACATTAATGTTGTGTGCCAGTGAAAATCTATCAAGGACCTGGAAAATCACTATCCATGCTGCTCACGTGATGTTACTTTAGTTCATCTTTAATTTTGGCAAATATTTCATTTTTCCAAAATCCTATATAGCAACATGCTTGCTATCCATATTTTCTGTCACTTAACCCTCTTACGCCGATTGGACGTATTGAACGTCGAGATAATTGTCTCCCGGGTGCTGATTGGACGTATTAAATGTTGACATAAGAAAAGTTTTTTTAAAAATTCGCGGAAAAATACTTATAGGCCTACCAGGCAAAAACTTTTGAATCACACGCCTTGGGGGATGCTGGGAGCTCACGGATCAAGGCGTTGTTTTGTTTACAATCGTTACCCAGGCGCGCAAGTGCGAATTTCTTTCTTATCGCACTAAAAAGTATCAGCGACACATCTCAGAAATGATGTCGTCACTTTGACATAATTTTTGTACCATTTTAAATTAGCTGTTACATGGAGTATTATATATGAAAATGTGTGCAATTTCATGTAGAATACAACAAAAAATACTCATGATTGTAACATTTATCAGTTTTGAAATATTTTCATATAAATAACTTTGTGCCAAAATTTCAACCTTCGCTCAACTTTGACTCTACCGAAATGGTCAAAAAATGCAATTGTAAGCTAAAACTCTTATATTCTAGTAATATTAAATCATTTACCTTCATTTTGCAACAAAGTGGACGTCTCTAGCACAATATTTCGATTTATGGTGAATTTATGAAAAAAAAAAATTTTCCTTATGTCCGCGCGGTAACTCTTCCGATAAATTTTTTCGTGCGATTGTCATAATGTTTGCACCTTTTTAAATTCGCCGTTACATAAAGTTTTATATATGGAAATGTGCGCAATTTTATACACAACACAACTAAAAACAACCCATGGTTGTAGCTTTTATCAGTTTTGAAATATTTTCATATAAATAACGATAAGTACCAAAATATCAACCTTCGGTCAACTTTGACTCTACCGAAATGGTCGAAAAAGGCAATTGTAAGCTAAAACTCTTATATTCTAGTAATATTCAATCATTTACTTTCATTTTACAACAAATTGGAAGTCTAAGCACAATATTTCGATTTATGGTGAATTTATGAAAAAAAAAATTTTTTCCTTGCGTCCGCGAGGTAACTTCCGAAAAAAATCAGAAATTTTTTCGTGCGATTGTCGTAATGTTTGCACCATTTTAAATTAGCCGTTACATAAAGTTTTATATATGAAAATGTGCGCAATTTCATGTACAATACAACAATAAATGATTGAAGGTTGTAGCTTTTCTCATTTTCAAAATATTTGCATATAAATCACAAAAAATAGAAAAAAACCACGTTCGGTCAACTTTGACACTACCAAAAGTCGAAAAACGCAATTGTAAGCTAAAACTCTTACAGTCTAGTAATATTCAGTCATTTATCTTCATTTTGAAACAAATTTTAAGTCTCTAGCACAATATTTAGATTTATGGTTTATTTAAAAAAAAAACTTTCCTTTCCTCCGAGGGTGGATTCTCCGCGGCAAATCTCTGAAATGTGCACGTCGCATTCTCGTTAAATTTGCTCCATTTCATATTAGGCGTTTCATAGAGTTTTATATATGAAAATGTGCGCAATTTCATGTAGAATACAACAATAAATAATAGAAGGTTGTAGCTTTTCTCATTTTCAAAATATTGCATATAAAAAAAATAAAAAAAATTCGACATTCGATCAACTTTAACTCATCTGAAAAGGTCGAAAACTGCAATTGTAAGCTAAAACTCTTACAGAATAGTAATATTCAATCATTTATCTTCATTTCAAAAAAAAGTTGGAAGTCTCTAAAACAATATTTAGATTTATGGTGAATTTAAAAAAAAAAAAACATTTTTTTACGTCCACTCGTTACAAATTCATGCATCATTTTGTGATAATAATTTCTCTGTGTTGCTTTGATTGTTTTACAATGTGTTATATACCAAAATGATTGTAATTTAGTGTACAATATAACGAAAAAAAATTAACTTGTTAGCTTTAACCGTTTTGCTCACAGCGCGATTTGAATACAATTATATATGAAATTTTATTTTCACGCTATCATATATCGCATTATTTATACTATATAATAATGATTTTTTTTTTTCATTTCTGATGGTTGCATACTAAACTTCAGGCAATGACAAAAAAAAAGGAGCCACAAATGAACTCTTAATCTTTAAAACTAAGTGCGCTGTCATTTTTTTGAAAAAAATATTTTTTCCGCTTCGGCGCTCACTCCGAGACAGCCTCGGCTTACGAGAGACGATTTTTATTATACCCCTTCGGCGTAAGAGGGTTCAAAGCTAATATGGCATATTAAGTTAACTTTCCTTTACACAAGACTAACATAAATCAAGTAAAATAACAATTTGTCGGAAATTGTATTTTTTCTAACTATACAAACCTGATGTCCTTTAACAATAGGAAGGTACTTAGCGGCAGCTGAACTGGTCGTAAGCTTCGAACAAGGGGGTTCGGTAGTTAACTACTTGTCCAGCAGTTGGTGGTCAGCTCGACTGGGAGAGGAGTCACTTTGCTTTAGGCCCAGGAAATGCAGAGTGAGGGGTGGCATGAGGTGGGACTATATGTAAAGGACCTCAGGTTTGCATAGTTAGGAAAAATACAATTTCTGACAAATTGTTATTTGTTCCGATATGTATACAAACCCTCGGTCCTTTAACAATAGGAAGACTCACTTCTTGGTGGGTGGAATCTGAGTCTTGTGAACAGACTGGTGTTCGTCCTACCATGGATTCCCTCCCTGGTCGTAAGAGCAGAGCGATGGATCCTAGCCTCTGCCCAGCTGATCGGGGCATGCACCGCAGGATCAGTGGTCAGACTTCCGGACCAGATTTATAAGAGGGAGGCAAGCGTACCTCTTATAAATAGCAAAAGGCAAGAACTAGTTCCTACTTCAAAAGCCTTGTCGGGGAGTGGTGGATAAACACTCCTATCCCTACTGAGAGGGATAGAATGGAGCTCGGATGTGTAGCCTACCTGCATCAGCCTCCTGTTCAGCGTAGTGACGACCGCGGCCATCTGCCCACAGGTAGAGGAGAAGAACGAAGGAGAAGAGAAGCCAGTCACACTCTCTTTCACTCGTCCATTCATGCAGTCACACAAGGATGCGATGCTGTTCTGTCCGCTTGGATGCTGGGTAGACTACACTTGTTGAGCAGCCACCACGGGTCCCAAGAAAAAAGTGTCCAAGGACATATGGGTGATATCCTGAAGGTAGAATGAAGTGAAGGTGGTCTGGTTGGCCCAAACCCCTGCCTTCAGAACCTGCGCCAGGGAGAAGTTCTTGGGGAACACAAGAGTTGGACCAATACCTCTGTCTTCGTGTGCTCTCGGACGAAGGGTACAGGTGTCGTCACTACCAGTTGTCTCGTACGCCCTCCTGATCACCTCATGCAGCCAGTAAGAAAGAGTGTTCTTGGAAACTTCTTTCTTGGTAACTCTAGTGCTAACGAAGAGGCGTCGTAGCGCACTCACAGGACAAAAGCATCTCATCTGCATCATTGTCGGTGAAATCCTTCAGGGAGGGGATTGTAAAGGACTCGAACCAGTCGTCAGGGACCGAAGGATTCTGAGTCTTCGCTACGAGGTTCGGGATGAAATCGAGCGTCACAGATCCCCATCCCCTGGAATGCTTGACATCGAAGGAAAGACCATGAAGTTCCCCTACTCTCTTCGGCAATGCCAGGGCCAGCAAGAAGAGGGTCTTGAGGGTTAGATCCCTGTCTGATGACTCTCAGAGTGTCTCGAAGGATCTGCAAGTCAAACTCCTAAGGACGAGAGGCACATCCCACCCCGGGGGCCTGAGTTCCCTGGGTGGGCAAGACCTCTCAAAGCTCTTCATCAGGAGGGAGATCTCAAAAGAAGAGGAG
>NC_061107.1:58009024-58051340 GCF_015104395.2 Macrobrachium nipponense | reverse complement strand
TCAAAAGAAGAGGAGATGTCCACACCTCGCAGTTTAAGGACTAGGGCCAGGGCGGCCCTGTATCCTTTAACTGCAGAGACGGAGAGGAGCTTCTCTCGGCGAAGGAAAACGAGGAAATCCGCTACCTGCTGAAGAGTGGCTCTGAGAGGAGAGAGACCCCGTCCACGACACCAACCACAGAAGACGGACCACTTCCCCTGGTAGACAGCTGCAGAGTACTGTCTGAGGTATCCAGCCATCTCTGTCGCTGCGCAGCGAGAAAAGCCTCTCGCTCACAAGAGATGTTGGATAACAGCCAGCCGTGAAGACACAGGGACTCGACTGACCGGTAGTACCGTTCTACGTGTGGCTGGCACAGGAGGTTGTGCCAGGGGGGAATCTCTCTCGGCGCTTCAGCAAGCAGAGCCAGCAGGTCTGGATACCAAACGGCCTGAGGTCGTTTGGGCGCCACCAGGATCATCCGAAGGTTCGAGGTGATTAGCACCCCGCTGATGACTTTGCGAATCAGACAGAACGGGGGAAAGGCGTAGACGAAGAGGTTGTCCCACGGATGTTGAAGAGCGTCCTCTGCAGCTGCCCATGGGTCTGGCACAACCAAGAAGAAAACCTGGAGTTTTCTGTTGTGCCGGGTGGCGAACAGATCCACGACTGGACGCCCCCACAGGTTGAAGAGCCTTTCCGCCACGTCTGGATGAAGGGACCATTCAGTTCCTATCACCTGATCCCGACTGCTGAGCTTGTCGGCTACCAAATTCTTCTTGCCTGGAATGTAGCGGGCCAACAGCTTTACTGAGTGTGCCGCGGCCCACTCGTGCACCTGCAACGTCAACTGGTGCAACGGGAGGGACACTAAGTTCCCCTGCTTGTTGACGTACGCCACTACTGTGGTGTTGTCGCTCATCAACACCACTGAGTGTCCCACCAGCGGTCCCGGAACTCTTGGAGAGCGAGAAACGCTGCCTTGAGCTTCGACGTTGATGTGAAGGTGCTTGTCGATGCGTCCGAGAAGAGCAGCATCTCGGGATGGGGAGAGAGAGAGAGAGAGAGAGAGAGAGAGAGAGAGAGAGAGAGAGAGGAGAGATGAGAGAGAGAGAGAGAGAGAGAGAGAGAGTGAGAGAGAGAGAGAGAGACAAAAAGGCACTCCTCTAACGAGGTTCCCGTCGTCCAGCCACCAGGCTAGGTCCTGCCTCACCTCCTCCGTAAGGGACACGGGGAAGAAGGGAGGGTCCCTTGCCTGTGACCAACACTCCTCTAGCCTCCACTGAAGAGACCGCTGGTGAAGACGCCGATGAGGGACTAGCTTCTCGAGAGACGACAGGTGACCGATCACGACCTGCCACTGCTAAGCTGGTTGCTCCTGTAGGGACAGGAACTGTCTTGCTGCCTCCCTGAACCTGCTGATCTGCGAATCTGCTGGGAAGACTCGCCCTGCTACCGTGTCGATCAGCATGCCGAGGCACTTCATCCTCTGCTTGGGCTCGAGATCTGACTTCTCATAATTCACTACGATTCCCAGATCGCAGCAGAATTCGAGGAGTCGATCTCTGTCCTGTAGCAACTGCGAGCGGGAGCTCGCCAGGACTAACCAATCGTCGAGATACCTCATGAGACGTATCCCTACCGAGTGGGCCCAAGCCGACACCAGCGTGAACCAAAGTGCCCTGAATTGGTACACAGTCCCGTCGAGAATGAAGCGGAGGTACTTCCTGGAGGATTGATGGATGGGTATCTGGAAATATGTGTCCTTCAGATCCACCGAAAGCATGAAGTCGTCCTCCCTGATGGAATCGAGCACTGAACGTGCTGTTTCCATTGTGAACAGAGTCTGGCGAATGAATCGGTTCAAGGGAGAGAGATCTATCACCGGTCGCCAGCCCCCCAAGGACTTCTCCACTAGGAAGAGTCGGCTGCAGAAGCCCGGCGACTGATCCTGTACAATCTCCACAGCATGTTTGCAGATGGACCAGGTTGGAGGTGAGGGGTAGTCGAGACTCGAAGGGTAGTAGATATCCCTCCCGAAGGACGTTTACTATCCAGGTCTCCGCACCGTAGTGCTGCCACGTTGCCCAATTGGCTCGCCAGGCAACCCCCCCCCCTTACGGCAGCAGGTGAGGGGGAACGCCATCCCTAGCGTTTCCCTCCTCTCTTTGACTTCTTCTTCCCAGATCCTCCTCGAGAGAAGGAATGGGAGGAGGGCTGGTTACGGTCACTCCTTACTGCAGAAGTCGAAGGCAGTGTCTTTCCTCTCGGCTTCAACGAGGCGACCGCCTTGGCCGCAGAGGAAGCGCTAGCTAAGCTCTTGGGCTTAGCCGCAGCCGTCCGAGGTTGCCCAGCCACCTTGGAGACTGCCTGGTGGACAAGACGGTCACTGTTGTCAGTGCGCCGTTGTTCCACCGCAGCGTCCACCATATCTCTGGGGAAGAGAAAGGCGGAACTCCGCACTGGTCCGTTGCGAAGACCCAGAGCCACCTTACGCCCAGCCGCCCTGGTCACTCGGGTGAGAACAGCGTCTCTACGCCGGAGAACCAGGTTGGCCCACAGGTTAGCCGTCTGGTGGGCCAGGTAGGCGATGGCCCTAGCCCCAGACTGGCACAGTCTCACAAAAGCCGGGTCCCCTTCAGGAGTGATGTTCCCCAAGTAGGCCGCGGCTTTTGACACTGTGAGGGACCACAGGTCGAGCCATGAGACCGCTTGGAATGCTGCCATTGCAGTAGATACCAAGGCAAATGCCTCCTGCTGCGAGAACCAAAGGTTCTCCGACAGGAGCTGCGGCAGAGACACCCCTGGAGTTAGCCCAGCTAGCTCCGGGTTAACCTGTTTGGGCGGCAGAGGGTCCTCTGAAGGCACGTAGAAGTGCCTCTTGTCGCAGTAGAGGTGAAGGAAGGAGCCTGGCAGACCTACTGGACCGAAGCGAACCCACCTGTCTAGAGATGGGAGCGTCCACTTGGCTCAGTATGCTGTCAGCCAAGACCGATCGCGGCAGACCCATCGTCTTCCTGGGTTCCTTCTTAGGTCCCCAGAATGACTCCAAGCCCGATGTGGGCTAAGTAGGTGGGAGCGGCGATCCTTCTCCGAGGTTGTTGTGCTGACAAATCAGCATGCAATTACCTCCCTGAATGACCTCTGGATCTCAGGAGTGACTGCATCCAGTGGAGACAGACCGTTAAGTCCGTCCAACGAGAATGCCTCCCGAGACCCTCCTTCCATAGAAGGAAACACGACAGACCCCTCCTGGTCTCCTCCTGCCACTTGCGAGTACGATCTGGTTGGTCCGAGGACCGTGCCAGGTTCGTAGGGCGTCGTAGCGGAATCACGAGGAGCATGCCCCTCGCAATCACTCCTGATCCCCTCGCTCTTCACGGTGAAGCCCAAAGAAGTCAAAGGGATCGGAGAGGCAGACCTGACGCTCCCCCTGCGCCCACCGGCAGAACCGGTGTGCTGAGGGGGCTGCAGGCCTGGTCGAGCGGCTCTCCCAGGGAGAGTGGCTAGACCGAGAACAGTGGCGACGGTCCCGAGCGTCAGAAGGGCTGCTGCTAGTCCCCCTCTCCGCCCGGTCCCGGTAGGAGCAGCGGTCAGGGGACCTGCAGAGTCCGCTGTCGCGGTAGGAGTGCCGAGGCTGGTTCAGGCGACCGAAGGGACCGCTTCCTCATCTCAGCCCGCGAGTGGTCTGGGACCGTTGCGTCACCCCTGGGTACCAACGCGTCACTGTGAGAGCGATCCCTGGTCTGGTGAGAGTCGCCTGAGCGACCCCCGCCAGTCTTCCGCTCCGTGCCTGGATACTGGCGCCGAGCGGACTCGGTTGCATAGGTCTTGGCTGTACGGTCAGAGGCCGAGACGGTACCTTGCGTCGAGGCAGAACCTCTGGCGCCAGGTGAGGAGGTACCGGTGTTAGCTGGCACTCCTCCGGTCCCCGTCTTCTTCTTCCTTGCAGAAAGAGAGACGGGCCCCATTCCCGAAGGAACAGGAGGACCGACGGAAGTCCCAACCGTCCCACCAGTGTGGGACAGACTCTTAGAAGTCTCAGCACGAGCCTTCTTAGGGGGGGAGGAGGCTACCTTCTTCTTCTTCGGCTGCGGGGCCTTAGAAGTTGAAGGGGAAGCGGCGGCAGACGACGACAACGACGACGACGAAGTAGACGATGAAGACGAAGACAACCATTTCCTCCTCCTCCTCTTCTTCTTCGTCAGCTTCCTCAGCACTACCGTCAGGTCATCCAGGACGGAGCCGTGGCAGTTGCTGAAGCAACAGGGTCCGACTGCACCTGTCCGGAAGGACCTGGGGTGGGAGCAGCAACACCACTGGCAGGAACTGGTACCAGGGCTGGAGTGGCAGCATACTCAGGAACAGGAGGTGGGGCAGGAACTGGCAGCATCCTCTGCACAGGAGGCAGGTCTAGAGGAGAGCTCTTGGGACACCGGAAGTCCGGGGCTGTAGCAGGAGCGGCAAACCCAGGTGGCGGCGTCACAGCGGGCATCGAAACCTCCGGCAGCGGTGGCCTGCACAGCGGCTGTCGGGGTCACTGTGGCTACGTGCTGAAAATACACGAGGTGCGGCGGAGCAGCGTAGCCTGGCGTGGACACTGTCGAGGTAGTCGGCCCGTGTGTTACCGGCAGCAGCCCCTGGACCGTCGGTGTCCCTTGCAGCCCCAGCGAGTACCAGGCCCGTCCAAGATCGTCCCCCGTGGCAAGCAAGTCTGAGGAAGGAAAAGTCGGGTTAGTGGGGGTCTCCCCTCGCCTGGGGGGGGGACAGCTCCCACTCTGAGCGAACGGAAGACCCCGAGTACAACTGGATGTCGGGGTATCTCGTCCCCCCTCCACGCTCGACTGATCGAGAGAGGAGGAGTGAGAAACCTCCCACGAAGGGGAAGGAGCCATACAAGGGAGCTGAGATGGAGGGAGAAAAGAGGAAGACGTGTCCGTGACCGAGGGCGTAACCGGAGAACCCTCCGACGACTCCTTGGCCGGCTTGTGCGGCTTCTTCCTCCCCCCCATAGCGCTCTCATTGCTCCTCCGACCGAAAAATACACCGAGTACAAAAATCATGAGGATCAACCTCTACAGATGATCGGAAGGCCCCATACTTACGGGGCACAATCTGCAGCTGATGGGGGGGCGAGGGGGTCTCTCCAGCTCTCGTGGTTCCATATCCATAACAATATAACACGTCCATCCACTAGCGCGGCTGAAAGCAAAGTGACTCCTCTCCTCGTAGTCGAGCTGACCGCCAACTGCCGGACAAGTAGTTAACTACCGAACCCCCTTGTTCGAAGCTTACGACCAGTTCAGCTGCCGCTAAGTACCTTCCTATTGTTAAAGGACCGAGGGTTGGTATACGTATCGGAACAATTAAATTTTAAATGATTCTGTCTATGTGCTACCAAGTCTAAAAGCGTATTCACATCTTGAGGCAATGAAAATGTGAGAGTGGCAGTAGCCTGTGACGTCATGGTGGATGCCATGTTAGTTTGTGACGTCACTGAAGCATGGGTATCCCTGCGTGTGCCGCAAAACTGCTTCCAAAATTTTGAGTAGATGGAAACATTGGCACTGTTGCCATTGCCATAGAGTTAATCCCCATAAACTGCAGACCAGGCAGATGAGGGGCACTCATAATCAGAGGACTCGGAGGGGAACATGACGTTTAATAGTGGGATAACAACCCCTCCAAGGTTAGCACGCCTGATAGGCCTAATGCCGACACATTCCTTCCATCCTTTGCACATTGGGGGGATGAAACATGGGACAAAGATGGAGATGCTCCCCTCCTTCCTCTCAGGAATGAAGGAGCGTAATTATATGCAAAACTTCCCAAAATCCCTCCTGGTGTTTCCAATAACGAATCATTAGAAGAAAATGAAGGGGTATGGGAAACATCAAAACCGGGTGAAGAAACATATGGAACAGTCTGATGTATAGCCGATGCAAAAGAAGCTGAAGACGCTTGGTCATCCAAAGATGGCGGTGTCTCCTTTCTTTTCCATAAAACTTCTTCCATTGTTCCACAGACCAACTGGGACAAAGTGAACAAGGATTGGTAATAGTACATACGTTCTCTCTGCTCCTACTACGTGTTGTGTGAGGATCCGTAGGCACTGATGTTAAGAACCTCGAACAAGGAAAACCACTCACTCCAGGGTATTTCCTTTGTCTCTTGCAAGATCCCGAAGAAAGTTCTGTTGGTGAAGCAAAATTTCCATGATCTCACAACTTACATAAACCTAGCAGATCACACACACACACTGATATCACCAAGACAAAGGTAACAAGGAATGATATAAGAAAACAGGCAAACTAAACTGGCTTTAAAGAGATTGAGAGTAATCATGTCCTCTCTTACAGGCGGTAGGAAAGTAACTGATAGGTCACAGGATGCCCAGGGCATTGTGGGAGCTACCAATACCCCGTGACCAGATACAGATACCAGTAGTCCTAATGTTAAAACCGAAGATTTGTTTCGTATATGAACAACCATTGATTATAAATGTTATGTGTATGTGGAATGGCACCTGTCAATCTCCTGTTGTTTTTCTTATAAGAAAACTGATGATGATGATGAAATGCAGTTGTTAGAAAACCTTCATTCATCATTGTCTTGATCTTTGATTATTTTGTTCTCATCATTATTCTCAATTTCTCTTCCTTTGCATTCTTGATCAAACTTTTTTTTCTCTTTTACTCTGGCATGTCACCAGCCTAGCACATCATTTAGTAAGTCAAGACAGAAGTTGATAGCTTACAAACATCATGGACTGAAACACAAATTGATTTTTGATGAAGAATTCAGTGTCAAAGAAAAGGAATGTACTGTTATACATGGTGAAGCTTGCATAATACCACAGAGATTGCTGTGCACTAATTAATAAGTGAGGAACAGAGGATAAAGGAGACAGCCAAGAGTAAAGGAACATCAAATTACAATAAAATAAAAAATGGGCTGGCAGAAATCACTGAATAAGGGTATACAAAAGGCAGCATAATCTGGGGGTGATCTCAAGGAAAGGATAAGGATAGAGAAAAACGATGGTGGACTGAAGATATACCACAGGCAACTGAAAAGAGGAGGAATCTTCAAGTTCTGACACGGGAAAAGCAGGAATGAATAAAATTGTGCACAAGGATACATATATTGTAAGTAGAATACATGCTCTAATAAAAACTATACAATTATACTAACAGTGCACAGACATACCAAAAAGACAAAAATTCTATTTTTACAAACCTCATAACATTGTTTTCGGTCACCCTGGGTATTGAGATAAGCCTTTGCTAATTGTAGCCAAAATTCTTCAATAGGCTGATGATCACCACTACTAATGTGGCTCACTAGGATTTGAGGATACAACTGAAGTACAGCACGAGACTGATTTTCACTCCAAGCTAACTGAGCATTCACTGGAATATAAAAAAATTATGCAGTTTTAGGTTAATTAATACATAAATAATATGTATATGAGGTTTCCAAAAAAGAAAGAAAGAAAAAAACTGGCAGTAATTGTATAGTACTATGAAACTTGAAAATCTAACGGTCAAAATAATTTCAAGAACATTCAGAAAATTTCATAGATAAAAATGTACCAAAAAGAAGGATTAATGATTTTCTTTGACCTGGCTTCTATAAGAGGGGGATGACAGAAGATTTGGGAGCAACATGAGTCAAAGATTATTCTGAAGACTCTGATCTATGAACACTTGCATAATTATATTTCATGTAAAAATGTTAGTGAGTAAAGGTTTGCTTCAGGGAGTGGACCCACCCCAGAATTTTTTTTTCTTTTTTTTTGCATTGCTATTCTTAGCAGTGATCACACTTTTTTCTTTTGCCAGACTAGATAGGGAGGGTTAGAGCCAAGAAGGGCACCTGTCCATAAAACTAACAACACTAATTTGGAATTATGCAAAGAAATACAATATTCAGTGTTAAGAATTACTACAACCAGCTTATGTTTCATATGATACAGAAGAAAAACAATGTTATTGCATTTTATACCATTCTTACCTTGTCTCATTCTGAGAGAATTAGATTTATTTAGGCTGATTGTAGACTTATCATGTGGCCAGTAGTTATAAACATTGTAAATCTGAAAAAAGTTTTACAATGAACAAAGTAATCACAATTTTGTTTTATTACAATCCCAAAAATCATGTATGTTTCCACATTTGTGGTCTTTGAAGCCCTAAACTCAAATTCTTTTGCATAACAGATAGAACAATGGCAGTCACACAACATAAGTGCCAAGTGGACCTTTAGATATCCACCAGACATTTTTAACACTTTTTTCAGTCTGCAAGGCTGTAACACCTCTCTCCAAAATTCCTTGGGGTCCTTCCTTTCTGTGAAGTAGCCATTCTTTATTCATTAATTAACTGATCTTTCTTTTCGTGCAATTTTCACTCTTTTACAGCTTTAGCAAATACTTTGTGCTGGTGTATATCCCTCGTTTGTATTAATTTTCCTTGAGAATTAACTTATTTGAATTTGATTATTCAAAAGTGATACTATTCTCTTTTTCTCAATTATTCTCTTTTTCTCCAAGGTTCTTTTTTAAATCTTTAAAAAATTTAGTGTCAGACTCTACATATTGCTAATTTGCTAAAGGGTGTAAATCTAGTTACAACTCTTAAGAAAGATTTCTTTCATGTTAACATCATCATACTTTATTACTTAGTGGAATATTTTAATAAGGAAATTATAATTCTGTATCCAGTGTTCCCCTGTATTCATGGGGAAAGTGTACCAGACCCCAACGAACAACTTGAATGCACGACTGGTTGAAACCCCTGTAAAAACACTTAAAACTGTCTACTTTGTTAGTTAAAACTCCAGAAAAACTCACTAAAAATTTTTATATCTGGTTTTTTATGTTTTATCACAAAAAGTGATTTTATGAATGAAAAAAACAAACAAATTTTCAACTTATTTGTATTTTTCATAACTTACAAACCTGAGGTCTTAACATTAGGATAAATACTCAGCGCCAGCTGGAAACCGGTAAAGTTTAAAATAATTGTGTACGCAAGGGACTATTGGCATCTGTGCTTGGTCACAAGACATGTGGAGACACCCACATACCCCTCATTAACTCGTGACCCCATTAGTTATTCTTCCAACCCAGGTTAGTTGATAGAGGGGTGGTTAGAGGTGGGCCTTTGTATGTTAAGACCTCAGGTTTGTAAGTTATGAAAAATACAAATTAGTTAAAAATTTGTCATTTGTTCATATACGAAACAAACCTTCGGTCTTAACATTAGGATAGACTTACTCTTGGTGGGAGGTACCAAGAGTAAGTACTATTAACCAACTGGGAGTTTGCCACCTTTGATCAGTTTTCTGAAAACCAGAATTCTACGAAATAACTGACCAGTATTTCCGAATCTAAGACATTTACGAATATCATAGAGTCAGACTTCTGGGTTCTACACAATGTCATAGTTCATTGCGTCCGAGGAAGATAAGAAGATCTGTTCCCCTAACAAACCAATTCATCCACTCATGTAAGTTTGTTATCATTCCTCTCCCCCTTGCTAAAGAGAGGAATGTCCTGCTACTGATAGGTATCTTACTGATACTAACCCTAACAGTATGGCCACTTCACTCACCTGTACCTTGTCCGTTCCAGCTTATGATGGTACTCTCTTCTTACTGCCCTAAGTAAAGAAGGAGACAGAAATTTGAAAAGGAAAGAGGCCAGTTAACTCCTCCATTTCACATTCATACCATCATCTTAGACAAGATACCAACTGACCCGCCAGGGGTACTGGATGAGTTACACCATTTGTTGAGCAGCCACCAAAGGACCCAAGGAAATTGTGTCCAAGGACCTCTGGGCAACCTTATATATATACAGGAAATTGAAAGTGGTTTTCATAACAAAGAACCCACTCTCAAATTTCAATGAACAGACAGACACCTCCTTAAAATTGCTCAATTTTGAGCTTCGATACAGTCACAGACCAACTGTTACGATCATTTTAACAGATATGTTCTTAAATGCCAGAAGGCCCATATTCCTCTGATGACCTTCTCTTCTGTATGACCTCAATGGCACAACTTGACAAAAAAGGAGTAGGCTTGACCGTGCACACCTCTCCCCGCAGGGAAAGGAGCACAATTAGTCATAATTACTTCCCAAAGCACATCCAGATACATCAAAGCTTTGGATTACAAGCAATCCATATGAATATGCGATATTCCAAAGCACAGGTAACGAATTAACCATACCTTAAGACTTTCTTTACCTACAACTTACTACACGGTGAGTACTTCAACGTTGAAACCGACGAAGAAAATAGCAGGGCGTTTATCTGCTTCTTGTGATATCCAGGAAGTCTTGCAGCATGAGAAGGCTTCATGTTCACATACCAGGGAAATCCGAATCACAAATTGAAAACAACAGGGGGCAAACTAAACTGGCTTTAAAAGGACGGAGCAAAGCACGTCCTCACTTAAAGGCGGTAAGAAAATAACTTACGGGGTCACGAGTTAATGAGGGGTATGTGGGTGGCTCCACATGTCTCGTGACCAAGCACAGATGCCAATAGTCCCTTGCGTACACAATTATTTTAAACTTTACCGGGTTCCAGCTGGTGCTGAGTATTTATCCTAATGTTAAGACCTCAGGCTTGTTTCGTATATGAACAAAAAAGAATTTGTGGATATTTCTCATAGAAAAATACCGCGAATAGGTAAATTTTCCGTGAATAACGGGGATATATGTTCCAGACAGAAATCTGCGAATACGGGGAGTTCACTGATTTGGTTTTGTTTCTGAACTCCACTGTCAAAGAACACAGAAATTATAGTTTTGGCCTACTCAGAGAAAACACAAACACAGTTAATCTCAACCTTGTTATAAACAATAAATCATTGTTACTAGACAGTGACCAGATATTAAATAATGATATAATTGCTTGCCTAGCATTGCTCTTACTACCATTAGAATATTACTTGTCCAATGGGTTTGCTTTCACTCAATACACTTCAAACAACAGTATAGTCATTTTTAACTTGTCAAGACACTTTCACAAGAAAAAAAATATTAATTCATAAGTTTTTTCTGACACAAAATACATTACAGTACCAGTGTTTTAGGAGCTTTGACAGATAAAAAATTCCTTATCCTATTCCTAGGCATGCCTGTGTGATGGTAATTGCTTCATAGCAAAGAAAGATAAAGGAAAGGAAAACGCATTTTCGAGAAGTTCGGCAGCAAGGAGGCTTTCGCGCCCGTGTTGGAGGTGCCTGTTTTCGCGGTTGTTCTGGAATCGTCGGGCGTGTTGTGGAGCTCAACACGCGCCTCAGTGTAAGGAGAAACGAAATATGATGCAATATTCTGCCAAGAGTCCTCTAAGGAGTTCTAGTAATCTCGGGAGACTGTGATGTTCACCGTAGGCTCCGCCCCCAGAGTGCCATATAAATACGACGGACGAAGCAGAGATCGTCAGAGAGAAAGGTCATCAGTTAGTCACAGAGAGATATCCTCAGTAAGAGCCACAGATCAGATTATCAGTGAGAGATCAGCAGCAGCAGAGATCATCCGAGAGAGATAAGAGAAAAAGAAACCAATGAATGATCAGAGGAAAAGCTGCTAGAGAATTGGTTGGATACTGGTCTAGTCGTCTTCAAGAGTGGAAGACTGTGTTATCTCGACGTTGGGCAGACTTCAGAGAAGAAAAGGTCCTGCTAGTGGTTTTGGGGAGTTCCTGCCTTCCAAGTATCAAGAGTAGACATTATTTTCTGCAATACGGAATCAAGAGGACGTCTGCAATCGCCGATCTCCTTTTGTGAAGCCATTGCTTCGAGTCACTAAACTGGCTAGCAAGTATTTGAATTACCTCGCTGTTTCCCCAGTTCATGCAGTGTAAGATTCTATCTTTTTATGTAAATAGGAGATACCATTCTGCATTTACCTTTGTTAGTAAGCTTGTAAATAAACTTTTTGTTGTGTTAGTGTTTCTTTCTATATTCGTATCCCCAGTTTCAACTGTTGGTGTTGAAATATTTTTTTTTTTATTTATTTCATATCAAACCTGAAGCGGACCTCTCTCAGAGGCCGTAACAGCCTGAAGTTGCAATAATATATTTATCTATTCACTCTCCACACTTCACAAATAAAAATGTTGGTGCAGTTTGTTACTCAACTCACTCAAACCTTGCATACTTATTTTAATGCACAAAACATGATCTGAAAGATGCTCAAGAAAAAAAATAGGCAAGTTAAAGCAGAAGTACTGACGAAGACTGAACAGCTACTAAACTACAAATCACATAAAAGGAAAGAAAATATGATTCTTGGCATACAGAATACAATTTAGTAATATGTTTCCAACACATCAAGTGCATGAAGTTAGAAAACACTAATATTTTAGTAAAATTTTGGAATAATTTCTTTTAATAAACTGAGAACCATTTAGAGAATCATAATTCTATGTTGGGTGCTAGTGAATACCACTCAATTTAGCATAATTTTCAGATGAATTTTGCTAAGGTAAGGATTGTTTACTAAGCCATAAAATGTACTAGTTACATCAATACAACAATAAATCTGTAAATTATTTCCAAACTTGTTTCGAAGAACATGATAATCTGGAAGGATTTAGCATCTTACACTCGTTAAATTTTTTTAAAAAGTTTCAGATCTAGATCATCCAAGTTTTCTCTTATTTATTTATATAATAATACACAGCCAATATTAAAAAACACAACATAGGCCTAGATCATAATAAGAGGTCAAGGAAAAACCCAATAACTGAAATATGATATTGTCATGATACAATAAAGTTTTATACATACTTACTTAGCAGATATATACTTAGCTATGGACGACGGAGTCTATAGCTAAGTATATATCTGCCAGGGAAGTTGAATGTATAAAATTTCATTTTCACCAAAGAATACTGATCTAAGTTCTAAGTCTTAACAATAAGTCTTCCACATACTAACCTCAGACAACAATTCATGATGTTTACACTCTCTTCGAATGGTTCCTGATTGTGAGTTGTGCTGTTCCACAGTAGTAAATTGTTTGGTTAGCTCACTGAATCTACTGCGAACTTTTTCAACTGTAGTAAAATAATGTGCTTCTTCCTTCAAATGCTGCAAAACGGATATCACATCAGCCACATGACAAGCAATATTTTACAAATTTACATCCTTCTGTACTCAAACATAATACATTGTATCTGCCACTCTTTAATCAGTTTTCTTAAAAATCTTTATAAAATAAAAATAAATCAACTTCACAGACTTCAATATATTGGAATATCTGGGTCCTGCAAAACAATATCCATATTTTACACTCCATGGAATGATCCAATAAGCACGGTAAACATAATGAAGGCTGAAACAAACATAAATGATGCCTGTCTGTCTAACCTTTTAAGTTAGCTTCTTTGTTCCCGTGGTAATTGACCCACTTTGTACCTTTTTACCCCCGCTGTTAGTGTGTTTATCTGCCTTGTATAGAGCATGCACTTTATAATCCAAATGAGGCTGCACAGCAACCTGACTGAGCTTGTCTAACGCAGATATATTTTACTGAACTAATCTTCGAGTGTATTTTTGTTGTCCTACATTTTCTCTTTTGTATGAATCAATGTGTAATCAAACTATTATCCAGTTTTTGTTAAGTACCGACATATATTTCCATATATGTCAGGGCTAATTTGTTGACTATGCAACCTTAAAAAGACTTTTTCTTTTTTTTAAGAATGAATTTTCAACTTATACAAACGTCTGTAGTTCTTAATTAACAATAACAAGCACATACAGATGCTATAAGACATAATTCTTAATATAATTAACAAATAATATTGCATAAATAAAAAGGAATGCATTCCTAAACATAAACAATGCACCCATATAATAAATGCAAAAGTTTTAATCCTGTGATGTGACAAGTCTTATACTGTTAAAAATTCCTCAGTTCTGGTAGGCATAATAAAAAATATATAAGTACTGAATTATGCAATACATGTTAGTGTATATGTGCATCTGTCCAGTGGTTTTAAAGACCCAGTAGTTATCATTTTGTAACTGTATTTTGGTGTTGCCTCATTAATAATCTAAGTGTATGTGTGTGTGTGTAATTAGACACATCACAGCAATACTGATATCTACTTGGTACAACATATGAAAATTTATGTGGGACGCTACAAAGCACATCTTTTTCTTATCATGTCTTGACTTTCTGAAATGATACAAATATTCCCTCAACATACCTCTTAAATTAACACACTTACCTGAACAATTTCCTCCCAAAGTTCTAACTTGTCAATATGTTCATTGTTGAAACGGTAAATGCGATCACGATACAGGAATAACATTTTTCTTTCCACTGGATGTGTCCAGTTTCCTGCATTAAAAAAATAAAAAGGTTACTTGGGTATGATTATGAAGATCTAATAACTTTCTGGCTATATTAACATGCAGAATAGACCTGGATAAATACAATTACAGTGGTACCTTGACATACAAAATTAATCCTTTCCGAAGCGGCCTTCGTAACCTGAGCTTTTCATATCTTGAGCCGCATTTTACATGTAAATTGCCTAATTCGTTCCAAGCCCTACAATAAACAATGAAATACAACAATTTGGACCATTCAATACCTAACCTAATACATACTACTAGTATGTACCACACAGTACCTATAAATAAAGTGTACTATTAGTGTACATGGTATACAAGAAATACTGTACATACATATGTACGTATGTAGTAAAATGTGGAACCTTACCTTTCAAGTGAGGCTATCTCCAAAAGTGGCGACAGAGGAGGACGACAAATGGCAGAAAACTTGTTAGTAAGTTCACTTAACTTTATGAAACACATTAAAAAATGTCAGGAAACATAGACTAAACTTTACGAAACACATTAACAAAACCGTAACACTTAACTTTACAAAAAACTTAAGATTAAAGTTTTTTTTTTTTTTTTTATTTTCACATTTTTTGTACTTTTTTATACTTTCCTTTTATTTTTTATTTTTTATTTATTTATTTATTTATTTTTTTTTTTTATTTTTTTTTTTACAAAAATTCTATTTTCTTCACAACCTTTCAACTTTCTGTTTTTTCGTAGTATCAATTGGATCTTCCCTTTTGCTTACGCCTACTAAAGGCCTCTTTAAAAAATAACTACATTCAAGGAAGATTGCTTCTGCCTACTTTTCACAATGTTCCTGAAACGACTCAGGCAAACGTCATTGAACTGCGCAAGCATACAACCTGTGTAAGCCTTTTTGGGGTGTCTCTTTTCTACAAATGATTGCATTTTAGGAAAAGCAGCTAGAGCATCCTTAATTTCTGACGTTGTCATAGTCGTCGTCCTCCTCCTCGCCGCTGCTAGAGGACTCTTCTTGAACGACATTATGTTGCAAGGCCTCCAACTCCTTCAGGTCATCCGTCGTAAGCGCCTCTTGGTGCTCCTCGAGAAGGTCATTGATGTCATCTTCACTGACGACCAGCCCCATGGACTTGCCAAGTGCAACGACCTCGTCAAGATCTGGTTGCGAAACAGTTTCAGGATTGTCAACTGTTGCATATCACAACATCGAAATGCTCCTGCCAAAATTCATGCAAGGTGAGGTTTGTGGTATCGGTGATGTCGAAACATCTCTTGAAAAGATGTTTTGTATACAGCTTCCTGAAGTTCAATATCACTTGCTGGTCCATGGGATGGCGGAGAGGGGTGGTGTTAGGCAGAAGATAAAGAACTTTGATAAAAGAATACTCTGCTAGGATATCTTCCTCGAGGCCAGGAGGGTGAGCAGGGGCATTGTCCAACAACAGCAGACATTTCAGAGGGAGGCACTTCTCTTCCAAGAATTTCTTCACTGTCGGGCCGAAACAGATTTACCCACTCCGTGAACAAAAGTCTTGTTACCCAGGCTTTTGCATTAGCCCTCCACATCACTGGAAGCTTTCTCCGTTTAGCACTCTGTGGGCCTGAAGGCTCGAGGAGTCTCCAAATGATACACAAGTAGGGGCTTCACCTTGCAATCCCCACTGGCGTTCGAACAAAGTGAGAGCGTAAGCCTGTATTTCATAGGCTTATGCCCGGGTAGCTTCTACTCTTCCTCCGTGATGTATGTCTGACGAGGCATTTTTTTCCAGAAAAAGGCCAGTCTCATCACAGTTGAAGACTTGAGTCTGGTGGGGTTAGCGTCGATGTCCCTTCTCCTCAGTCGTCTTTGGCCTGAGCAATCAAATTGCCGAAAATAGCGCTGGTGTTGTGGCAGATTGCAGTCTCGGTTATCGTATCACCAGCGATTGCTGTGTCTTTTATGCAGACAAGACGCTGCCTCTCCATCTCGTCGTGCATGTGGCTCCTCTTGCTAGAGAAAATAGTCATGCCCTTGGAAGGTGTAGCTGCTCTGATGGCTTCCTTCTGCTTAAGGATGGTGCCTATCGTCGATGGATTTTGGCCGTATTCCTTAGCGATCACACTCAACCGCATGCCAGCTTCATATTTTTTAATGATCTCCATCTTCGTCTGCATAGAAAGCATCCCCTTCTTTCTGTGAACTTCAGCAACTTTCTTGGGACCCATGACTACGTGTATATACTGTACATGACTATGTATATACTGTACATAATTAAGTTATGTAGTATACGTATGTGCTAAAGTTCTCACACAATACGATAAAGTAGTACTACAACGAAATCACTAAAAAAAGGATTTTGACGTAGGAAAAATCTATTTATGGGCAATTGGTTCGTGTCGCCCAGCGAAATAATCCTTTAGTTTATTATTTCTAAGGTAAATTAGCTAACAAATACCAGAGAAAAAACAAATCAAAGAAGATGTCAGAATAACTGACTTGCTCACCCAAAATAAAGAAGGGTGTCGGTATGGTAACTGGGGCGAGTGAGACCACTACCACGAACTTCTTGCCATTTAGAATTTTCCTATATCAAAATTCTCTACGAGAGAGCCGACCTACAGATCGGGGCGGCAACTACTACTACTACAACCCACGCCATGCCGATCACCGCGCCTCTGGTGGCCATCCTGAAGTTAGCAGGCAATCTTGGCGGCATGGGTAAGGGTAGTGGTGGGGATTTTCGCTGGGTCGACACGAACCAATCACCCAGAAATAGATTTTTCCTGCGTCGAAAATCCTTTTTTCTGGGCTCAATCTAGTTCGTGTTGCTGCGCAAAATAGTACCAGAGAATTAGCACAAGATTGAAGAAAATAAGAGGGTCTCAAAATAAAACTAAAGATTAAATCTACAATATTAAAATTGTAATAAGAGCAACATGTATAAAAATGATAAATGAAAATCATGAACATATTAGATAATTTTCTAAATAGGGGCACTTCAAATTGATTATATCTTAAAATTAAGAAAGTATCATTACACAACAGATATACAAGGTTACAAATCTTGAACATATTCATACATGATAGTGTGTGTAAAAATAACAATATAATAATGCAACACACTCAATAAATTTTATATACATAATTAATAACATTATACAAAGTATCAAACCATCATGATATGAGAGTGTGGGACCCTAGCATAAAAATAAGGGAACCACACTCGTTGTGGCGGGATCACAAAAACAAGTAACCTCCCCACATAAACTTAACCTGTCTGGCTATCAAACCCACCCTCAATCACACTTTCCACTTAACACTAAAAAAACACAGCAGGACAATTGCCCCAATACCTACATACCGAACAAAAAAACACACAAACGGTACTCACGCTGGCTTCTGATACCTAGGACTAGGCTGTGCTGTCGTCCACTGGATATAGGCTATAGGGTAGCCAACACACAACCACCGCCGACAACCAAACACAAATCAACCAACCAGGACCCACAACCCCACAAAAACTCAATAACCCAACGACTAAATGCAGATGAACACCAACCGCCTGAAAAAACACGACAACCACACGACTTACAGCAGTACAAAAACAACAACCAAAACCAACCCTGCCCCAACCACCACTAACAGACACCGAAAATGCACCACCAACCTTCTTAACCTCACCACAACCAGACAGACACACGCACAACAACTTCACAACCCCAAAATCTATCAAATAACACCCAAACAACGACACACCAAAGGAAAACTGCTGCCAAACCAACACTGACTTGACCAGACGCCTCACTGTTTACCAACTCTCGTAACAGACTTCCATTGACTACCTACAAGTGCCACAACAGACATGCTTCCGACCGCCATCTAACCACTCCCATTCCATTCTTCCACCAATCTCTCTCTCTCTCTCTCTCTCACACAACCTTTGGAGATGTTGTCAAATATAAACTAAAATTACTCCTCCATATTACCTCCCCCATTACATTTGACAACATCTCCTTACACTCACAACATCCACACTAAATTGCCTTTCGCACACCCAAGGATGCTCAGATGCAGGTCCCCTGGATCTTGTTTGAGAACCATCATACACTCTTTCAGTTACATCGCCATTCACTTCTTCCAAACCACGTTTCTTTCAAACTCCCATTATCTCCCTTACTACCATCCTCCCAAATTCCATTCACTACTTCACCGATGTCTTCCAACTCTGGTTCCAACATCTCCCCTATTTCGGCCACCAAACCAAACCACTCAGTTCATCCATACTTCTGTCAAACTCCTGCAAAGACTTATCCATCCTATCAACTACCTCCTCACTACTCAGTTTCCTTCTCACTGAAGTCTTACTTGTCCCTGTCAACTCAAACCCACATACACTACAAGTATCATTCATTCCCCCAAAGTCATCCGTAGCACACGCTTTATCAACCGTTTGCACCCTACCACCAACCCCTTTACCATGCCGTTCACGCTTTTCCCCCCTTCCACTTCCTCTCTCCACACTCTTCTGTTTTCTTCCATACTCAACCAACACCAACTGTCGATCTCCCAGACCAATTTGTTCACCACAGTCGGCTCATACTTATTCACCCTCAACCACTCACCTCATCGCATTCTCCCGAACATAGTGTGGTACTTCCCTTCCACTTACGGAGCTGGTTATGGTGTGCCCTAACCTCATCCAGTCCCCCACCCCTACTCGCAATTTCCCCAAAACATAACTCAATCCACTCGGTCCCACTTCCAAAATCTCAAAAGGCCCTTCAAATTTCTCCCTTACTTTATTCACATTCATTCTTCCCATCTCAACCACCATCTTTCAACACCTTATCCCCAATCTAAAACTCTCAAACTTTTCACTCGCTTTCTTCCACAAATCCCGATCACCTTCTGACAGACCCAACCGCGGTCTGACAATCCTTTCAAAATTCAACACTATTTACAAGGAGACATACCTATACTCTTCTGCGTGGTGGCGTTTATATACCCAAACTGCACGTCCTACATACATATCCCAATCCCTTGTCGCTCTTACTCATCATTCGCAAAATCTCAGTCATCGTCCTAACAGTCCTTGCAGCCAACCCATTCGCACTGGGCATATACGGAGTAGAATACACATGCACAATACCCCTTCCTTCAACATTTCTTCAAATTCCCATCCCACAAACTCAGGTCCATTATCACTCAACATTTTTGCCGGCTTACACACACACATGGGCAACATCACTTGACCCACCATTCGTGCAACAGTTTCACTCCTCTTATCTTTGATGGGAACCACTAAGCAATTTACTCATGTATCCACCATCACAATCATCCCCACGTGTCCTCTCGCAGTCCTGGGCAAAGAAACACAATCAATCACAAGCATTTCAAACGGCTCTTTCATCTGCAATCGCAACACAGGTGGACTTGCATGCACACTCTGATACTTTTCCCCTCTGACACTCTTCACACGTGACAGCCACATCACACAAATCTTACTCAACCCAGGAGCATACAATCTCTCTCTCATGCATTCCCACAACTTATTTTTTCCATATGCCCAAACCGATCATGCACCAACAAACACATACTCACAGCTGACTCAACAGAAAACACTGGCACATACACTTCCTTGTCATACACCCCTTCCTGATGCAAAAAGTACACTATGTTTTTCCCACACCACAAAACGTTTAGCAACCCTCTTATATACATCCAACTCACAGGCCAGTCTTCCACACGCACTCCTCCCAAAACACATTGTCGCAACACCCACTTATCTCCAGGCACTTATTTTTGCATTTCCTCAATCTCGTTCCACTCACTTCAACAGATCATTGTACTCACTCTAGCCAAATTATCAATCATACCCACAAAGTTTGCTACAAACACATTACCACTTCTTTGAATCCTAGCCACTTGCCTGCCCCCCTCCCTTTCTAAGAATTCCATTTCCTACATCTACGTCTAATATCGTGGATCCTCAAAAAATCTATCCCTATTAAAAAACAAGATGGCATATCATTTTCTCCTATAACTATAAAGTTATGCATTACCTCAAGATCTCCCAACCTAACCTTTAACCATACCTCTTCCCATACTAAAACACTTCCTTGTCCTAACCCATGTATTCTCACACTTGTAGACTGCCTTTTCACTTCCCAATCACATCTCTCAAGTTCACTCACCACTGACCACCCTCACCCAAGGAAAACTTTGTGCCCCTTTGTGTTCAACCAAACAACACACCACAATACTCACTATATTTACTTGGACAAACGTCACCATTTTCCCTCGAGTCCCATGCATACACACATTCACTACCACGTCCACCTGGTTATCCACATCACAATCCTCCTCATCACATTCATCCTCAGCTAACTCCCATTTCCCACAATTCTGACTCAGATCCCTTCACAGTCCCTTTTTGTAACCAACCAATTACAACCACGTTCCCCGCACTGAATCATCAAAACCCCACGTTCATTACCAGTACTCACCCTTCCTCGATATTCACCGGTTCTGTCCCATCCAAAATACAACAACACTTTTATTCCAAACAACTCAGTCTACTGCTGACAACAATTCATACAACACTTCTCCTGCCCACCTTGTTCCTCCGCACATGCCACTTCCTTCTGCACATCACTCATCAACTTCACTCGCAACTCATTTACACTACCGGGTACCTCTTCAACCAAACCCTTACCTTCCAAGTTTTTCAATGCTGAAACAAACATTCACATTCATTCTGTCATTCCCTTCAAACCTCTCTTTTACAACCACCCCTCAGGTACCATATTTGGATCCCAGTCACTTTTCACAACACCACTGTCCTTACCATGCATCCTAGACCATCGTATCAGCAATCACATTTTTACTCCCCGCACATATTCTAAGCTAAATCAAACTCACTCAAATCCTCAATTGTTCTCGCAATCCTAGCATTCACGACTTTCCTTCTTGATCATATAAACTACGGCCGATGATCTGTCCTTATGACAAATTTTACCCCATACAAAAACACTTTCAACGCTTTCACACAAAACCTTATTGCTGCAAGCTCCTTCTCAACCACCGAATACTTAAGCTCTGCTTTATTAAAAGCTTTACTCACATACGCAATCACTCTCAATTGTCCCTCCCCATTCACTCTTGCATCTGCACCAAGCATCCTCCCATACTAAACTTACTAGCATCAGCCATACAACTCAAGCTTACTGGCATCCTCACTGTAGTCCGGAAAAGCCAAGGTGACGTCCCTAGCAGCCTCCTCTTTCAATCTCTCAAATGCTCCCCCATTCGCGTCATACAACCTCAAGCTTACTGGCATCCTCACTGTAGTCCGGAAAAGCCAAAGGTGAAGTCCCTAGCAGCCTCCTCTTTCAATCTCTCAAATGTCCCACCATTCGCTCATCCCACCTCAGCTTAGTACAATTTTTTCTTCCCGGTCCATTCAGTCAACGGCTTCCCTATACCCGAACAATCCCTAACGAACTTCCTCCCGAACTCAATCAAACCCAAAAAACCCTTTAACTCCCGCACGGTCCGGGACGTGGAAACTCCTTTACTTTTTTCCACAAACTTTTCACTCTTCCTTACACCACTCGCACTCACCTTATGACCAAGAAATTCCACTTCCCCAGCCAACCACGTACACTTCTCCAGCTTCACTTTCACTCCCAACCTCTTCCAACCAATTCTAACACCTTCTCAAGCAGTTTCCACATTCTCCTCAACATTTGTTTCACTTGCAATCAAAACATCATCTATAAACACAGTCACCTTCCTTCTATCAAAACCAGCCAAAACTACATTCATCGCCCTCTGGAGGCAGCAGGCGCATTAGCCAATCCAAAGCTTAACCTCTGAATTGATAGTGGCAGCTACCACTCGAAAAAGCCGTAACATGCCTGCTCCCTTCCTCAAGAGGCATCTGGTAATAGCCCCTTACCAAATCCCAATTTTGTGAACACTCTCATCCCATGCATCTTATACACACAATCAGACACCACATTCATCGGGAATCGCTCCTTCACAGTCACTTCATTCACCTTCCTGTAATCAACACACATCCTCAAACTCCCATCTGTCTTGCGTACTGGGACTATGGGACTATTCCAAGCACTCTCGCTCCTCTCGATCACTCCCACTCTCTCAAGTTCCTCACACTGTTCCTCAATCTCTCGGTGGCAATAGGCGCAGAAAAGTGTCGGGACGCTGATATATGGGGGTATCGTCATTCAAAACTATCTTGAACTCTGGGAGCTTAGATCCCCATGAAATCCTCATCACCCCGACTCAACGCACCCCACCCCGCCTATCCACAACATCTGCATCAACCGCTCCCTCTCGTCATCACCAACATTTTCATCCACCCCAATTCTTTCTCTCACTCATCATACTTCCACTCATCACTTTCTTTCATGCTACCTGTCATCACCTGCCGCACCCTAACATATCTTTCGTCGTCCACATCCACCAACGTATACAACAACCCCACACAATCACCCTCACGTATAACCCCGCACTCGCTTTTCCTAACACTCGGCAATGAGGCCACAAAAACCCGAGGATTCTCCATATCCAAAATCCCGTCGTACACTACACACTCGTCTTACCAACTTTGTTCGCATCCACACCCTCAACCACATATGCACACTTGTCACCTTGACAATCCCAAGAACTATCGGGCCACGCAACTTTCACACTAACAACTTCTCCAACTTCTTGCGGTACTTTTACACTCTCTTTCGCAACCAACGGCACTCCCTTCCATATTTTACTGCTTACTCCTCCATCCCCATCCAAGTACAACTCTCCATGTACATTCCCCTTCCTATGCAACTCAATCATATTCCTGCTCGGATGGACCACCATCCCACACTTCTTCAGGAACCTGTTATCCTAACAACATATCATACTTATCACTCCTTCCCTCGATCACACAAAAGTCACCTTCATCCATCACTACCCCTTCGATTTCTACATTTTCACGCAACATTCCCACCACAGGCATACCCAAATTTCCTATTCCTCGTACCTCCCCTTTACATTTCCTAATTTCACACTCACTCCGCAACTTGTCACATCCATTCTCAAAAAGAACACTGACACTGCACCCAGTATCAATCAAAGCAACCAAACACACCCCTTTGCACCTCACTTTTACACTCATACATTCATGAGCTCTTCCTCCAAACCCTTTTTCATGCAACAATCCTTCACGCACATGCATCACTCTTACTGACCGCACACCAGAGGACCCACCCAACTGAATCCCCTTTGTACCTAGTTTTCCCGAACTCCCCAACCTGACTCATCCTCTTTCGCCTACACGCACTCGTACCATGACCTTCCATTCCACATTCAACACATTTTGCCCGCTGTTCCTTACACATCCTAGCATAATGCCCATTCTTCCCGCAATTACCGCAAACCTCAGTCACACGAGTACCTCGACATCCACTTGCTATATGCCCTACTTGCCCACACCTGTAACATTTAATATCCCTATCTTTCTTACACTCGCTCACTAAATGCCCTGTTTGCCCACACCCGAAGCAAGCTCCCAACGCCCACCGACATTCATTCTTCCTGTGCCCTAGCTTTCCACATCTGTAAACACTGGCTGCTCTCGTTCACGAACTAACCGACCCTACTCTTCCAACGCTTGCACTCCGATCTCTCTTAGGGCTAACCATACTTACGTACTGGCTCTAACGCTCCTATCAACCACTCGCTCTGCCATTCGCCTTGGCCCTTCCAAAACTGCCTCCCTATAGCTCTTAAACTCTGTGGTAACATCAGCCACTTCAGTCCTAATACTAACACTTCTACTCTCTTTCATACACCTATCCAACTCATAATCCTCTAATATTTCCAAAATGTCGTTCCACGACAACCTTTCATTCGTCCATCGCATTTTCTCCTTACGTTTCAGATTTACAAACTCGTACACACTCTCAGGCACAGTCGCCAACAACTTCCTCCACTAACTCTTTACACTCATTTATCCCTTCGTCCCCAAACTTTTTCCTGGCCAATGTTTCCAACCTGCACACATACATCGACAACAACTGACTCACCAACATTATTCATTCTACCTCATCAAAACCATGTTTTCTCCATATATCTAACACTACTCCTTATCCTCTTCGCCTGTTCCACAATCCTGGCTTTCACACTCTCATACGGCACATTTTCCTACACTCAATCATTACCCCATACATATTCAACAAAAATCCCGTCAAAAAGCCACCCAACCTCTCTTGCCCAGACTCTCTTATTATCCCCATTACTTTGCCTCACAATACCTCTCATATTCCTTAAAAAAATCCCCTATGTCCCTAAACTACCATATTCCTCGTATTGTGCACATCTAGGTATCTCTCTCATATATACAGCCTTTCGTACTTCCCGCTCACTCTCACTTTCGCTACTACCATTCTGACCCTCTTAACCTCGTCCGAATATAGGGAATCAACTTCCATACTAACATCGTGCTCCATCATTACGCTCTTCTTACCCTTCTTTCTACCCACCTGTTTTCCACTCACCCGCTATCCAAATCACTCTCAGCCCTTCCCCCAATGTATTCAGTCCTAGTCTCATCCTGTCCGTCATCCTTCCTAACCTTCTTTCCTTAATCGTCTTCTTTTCCTCAGCCCCCTTCTTATTCTTGGTCCTCAGGTTTATCTATCCTGTCTCTTTCCTTCTTCCCTTTACCTACCACAAACAGTCCACCTTCGTCAACTCGTAGTTTCATCCCCTCGCTCTTCCACTGTCTTTACCACTTCTGGCCTATCACAAGACCCAGTAGGGGCCTACCCCTACAGTCCCTCTCCTCCCATGAACCCCTTCATCATCTCCTGCACTGCATTCATCATCCCTAAGAATTTTTCATCCATTTTCTCAACCATTCTCTCTTCTTGCTCCTTTCACTTCTTCTTTCATTTCCACTTTTGCACTCCCGTAGCATTCCCTCTAATTTTCCTCCTAACTCGCTCTTCAGCTCCTCACACTCTACCCTTAACCTCTCATTATCCACTTCTAATTGTCCTCTTACTTCCCTCTCCAACCTCAACTCCTCCTTCAGCCTCTCCACCTCACCTACAACTCCTTATCCATCTCAAACTTTCTCACCACTCATACACACTAGCCCTAGACCAACTTGTCCCTGGCGCTGCCCAACCAAGCAACCAGCATCCCTGTTCGGTTCGGGCGCCAAAAAAAATAATGTGGCGGGATCACAAAAACAAGTAACCTCCCCACATAAACTTAACCTGTCTGGCTATCAAACCACCCTCAATCACACTTTCCACTTACACTAAAAAAAACACAGCAGGACAAATTGCCCCAATACCTACATACCGAACACAAACAGGTACTCACCGCTGGCTTCTGATACCTAGGACTAGGCTGTGCTGTCGTCCCACTGGTATAGGCTATAGGGTAGCCAACACACAACCACCGCCGACAACCAAACACAAATCAACCAACCAGGACCCACAACCACAAAAACTCAATAACCCAACGACTAAATGCAGATGAACACCAACCGCCTGAAAAAACACGACAACCACACGACTTACAGCAGTACAACAACCCGCCAAAACCAACCCTGAACCCCAACCACACTAACAGACACCGAAAATGCACCACCAACCTTCTTAAACTCACCACAACCAGACAGACACACGCACAACAACTTCACAACCCCAAAAATCTATCAAATAACACCCAAACAACGACACACCAAAGGAAAACTGCTGCCAAAAACCAACACTGACTTGACCAGACGCCTCACTGTTTACAACTCTCGTAACAGACTTCCATTGACTACCTACAGAGTGCCACAACAGACATGCTTCCGACCGCCATCTAACCACTCCCATTCATTCTTCCACCAATCTCTCTCTCTCTCTCTCTCTCACACAACCTTTGGAGATGTTGTCAAATATAAACTAAAAATTACTCCTCCATATCGTAAGTTATATACAAACATTATGTGTGGGTGCCCCTAGCAAAAAAAATAAGGGACACACACACAAGCCATTCATATGAGCAGCTAAGGCTAAGGCGAAGTGTAGAGCAGTATGATAGGGTGGACGAAATGTTAAGTGAGGCAGGCAGAAAGGAGATCTGGATCTTCAACTATACTACTGTGCAGAGTCAGGGGAAACTATGTTTCCCGCTGCCACTGCTGAAAATTTTAGAGATTCTAGAGACTTTAAATAGTGTCGTTTGAACACTGTCGGCGATTTCCATCCAGTATACTTTTTCAAGTCATCGAAATTCATGTGTTGGAAATAATTAATTGAGGTGGCTACTGCCCTGACATCATGTGCTTTAGGAAAAGATTCAGGGTTTGCTTGCTTACTAAAGTAGAGGATCTGTTGTCTTATGCCTTTAATGATAAAGTGCCACCCTTTTCTCTCCTAAAGAGGGGACCTGAAGAGGAGGAGGATGTCCTAGACAGAAAGGCTCGTAAGGTCATTACTGGACAAAGAGAAGGGTCTTGAGGAAGAGGGATGACTTTCCAGGTTCCCACCTCAATAAAGGATCCTCGTTCTTAGCTAGAAAGCTGCGATCCGGGGAAGTGTAGCACTTCTCCTGAGGGGAGAAATTCTATATGACACGAATCTCTGGATAGAGCCGACAGTTCTGAAATTCTAGCTCCTGAAGCCAGGCTTAGCAAAATAATGTTTTTCTTAAGAGCATTATAAATGAACAAGTTGAGTTGTCAGTATCTGAAGCCAACTTAAGAACATCATTCAAAAACCATGACACAGAAGTAGGCCTTACAGAAGGTCTAAGTCTAGCACAAGCCTTGGGAATAGACGAAAAGTAGGAGTCTGTTAAGTCTATTTGTTTAAAAACCCATCTGAAAGATCTTCTTCAAGGCAGATTTATTTGTAGTAATAGTGCTAGCTGCTAAACCTTTTTTCAAACAAGGACCTAAAAAAGGATATAGCTGAATTGATAGTCATGATTTTGATGTTTGATTCCTTCAGGAAAGATGCCAACTTCTTAACTGCAGCGTCGTACTGCCTCAGAGTTGAATCCCTTTATCTGATTCCAGGAAAAGGATATTCTGGGGATCTATACCTGCATCTTTTTTGGCCGCAAACTTCATAAAGTCCATAAAGTTAGGGCTTTTAGAATTCCTGAGGAAGCGAACATAGTCTTCATTTGTACTGACTGAGAGAGCCTGGGATTGGAAATCCGTTGGGGGCGAAGAACCCACCCAATTCCAGAAGCAGGGGATACCAATTGCTCTTCGGCCAGTCGGTGCTACTAGTGCCACTTGTCCCTTGAAAGTCCTGAGTTTGTTCAGAACTTTCAGAAGAAGATTCACTGGAGGAAAGATGTAAATCCTCTCCACTGGTTCTAATCTATGGACAGAGCGTCTGTGGCATATGCCAGAGGGTCCAGTTGGGAGCCACATAGCATGGAAGCTTGTGGTTCGCCTGAGAAGCGAAGAGATCCGACCTGGAGACCTGGTACACTCCGGCGTATCCATTGGAACGAACTGTTGTCCAGAGACCATTCTGACTCCAAAGGGAACTGACCGAGATAGAGCGTCTGCTATCACATTCCTTACTCGCGCTAGGTGGGTAGAGGAGAGGTGCCATTTGAATTTGTCCGCCAGGGAAAAGATGGCTATCATGACATGGTTTAGATGTCTTGATTTGGAACCTCCCCTGTTGATGCAGTGTACTACTACTGCGCTGTCCAGAACCAATTTTACATGAGAGTTCTTCGGTGGCAGGAGCCTCTTCAGAGTCAGGAACACTGCCATGGCTTCCAATACATTTATGTGAAGCTGGCGGAACTGTAGTGACCAAGTTCCTTGAACCTTTTTGAACTGGGAATACCCTCCCCAACCGCTTAATGAAGTGTCTGTATGGATGGTTATTACCGGAGGAGGATATTGAAGAGGTACTGACATGGACAGATTCTTCATTTGAGTCCAGGGACGCAGATGGTCCCGAAGGATTTGCGGAATTGCTGACAACTTGTCCCGAGATCTGACATTTTGCTCTTGAGCGCCAGATCCAGCCTATGTCTTTCAGTTTGGCTTTCATCAAGATGTTTGTTACTGAGGCAAACTGTAGGGAACCTAGGATCCTTTCCTGGTTTCTCCTTGAAGCATATTTGTACTTTAGAAATTGCTATACTGACTTTTGTTATTTCCTTTCTCTTGGCTACCGGAATTGACAGATTGTGGGAGGATAAATCCCATTGGATGCCTAGCCATTGAAATCGAGACTCGGAGTGAGTCATTGATTTTTCTCCTTTGTTTATCTGGAATCCAGATACTCCAGGAACTGAATTACTTTCTTTGTGCTTTCCGGCATTCCTCGACGGTTGGTGCCCAAATCAACCAATCGTCGAGGTATGCTACTACCATTATCCCTTGTGACCTCAGTTGTTGAACGACTACTTCCGCTAGTTTCATGAATACCCTGGGAGCTACATTCAGTCCAAAGAGCATCACTTTGAATGAGAATGTCTGGTCCCCTAGCTTGAAGCCTAGGTAAGGGCGAAAGTGTTCCCCCTGGCTATTGCATATGATAGTATGCCGTCTGTAAGATCGATAGAGGTGGTGACGGCCCCACGGGGAAAGTAAGGTCCGTACCTGCGAGATGGTCAGCATTTGAACTTGTCGCAGCGAATGGATAAGTTTAACTGGGACAAGTCTAAGGATTACTCTTCTTTTTAATGAGCCTTTCTTTGGCACGTCTGAACAAGCGACCTTGAAACTTTAAATGCTTGACTCTCGATATTGCTCCTTTCTGAAGGAGTTCCTCCACATAATCTGTCAATTCCTTCGATGGAAGTTGAAGGAATGGTCTGGGTGGAAGGGGGGGCCCTTCTTGATCCAAACTCCCAACCCAGTACCTTTGACACAATAACTTTGTGACCCCTATTGCTGAACCCCCATCCGATGCCGGAAGAGGAACAGCCTCCCTCCTACCTTGGGGATCTCACTGCTGCTGTTCTGGGTGAGCTCCACGTCCTCCACGGAAGTGTTTGCCTCTGTTAAGGACTCTTCCTGATCCTCTCTGCGAAAGGCTCCTCTGGCTCTACTTCCCCTGGCAAACCAGTTAAAGTGCTCAAAGGCTTGGCCTTCATACACTTGGTTGAACGCAGGGGAGACCGCATAAGATGTGGAGGGCTGAGCCTGAGGTGAGATCAGGAGGATAGGTTGCGTCTGGCCCTTCGACGTGGAAGCCTGTCCTGGTTGGGTGACTGGGACGGCTGATACAGACTGAACAAAGTGTTGAGGCTTCTTCTGGTAAGGTTGAAACCTCTTGGACTTTTTCAGCTTCTTACCCGAAGCAGACGAATCCTGTTTCCTCTTGGCGGAGAGGCCCCAACGATCTTTGAGACTCTGGTTGAGTCTCGTAGCCTCGTTCTGGACCTCCTTAACCGCTGACTCCGGGAAGAGGTCCGCCCCCCAGATGTTGGAGGAAAGCAACTTATTTGGCTCATGCCGAATAGTTGCTTCCTGGAGGACATGTTTCCTACAGTTGACCCTTGCAACCACAAATTCATACAAGTCCGATTGGACTGCATAAGTCTGTGATTTGGTCAACAGCTTGAAGAGCGGTTCCGAAGCGTATGAAAGAGCCGCTACCTCAGTCATGACCATGGTGTTGAGAGTCCTTGCCAGTCTGGACCTCGCCTCAAATTCAGCTTGAATGAGGTTATCGGGAAGTCTTGGAAGTTTTTCACCGAACTGATCCATAGCACAGTCCGGCTTAAACTTTCCAACTGTGAAGGTGGCTGGCAAGTCCTCCCACATATCACCAAACAAAGGGAACAAGGGTGATGTGGGGTCTGCCTCTCTCAGCTGTGGCAAAGGATCTCCTTTTAGGCCTGCTTGCACCGTTACACTTGCGATCTTCGTCAAGAAGGGGAGTGGAGTCTCCTCTTCCGTCGTGAAGATCGTGAAAGGACTTTTGAAAGCCTGGCGTCTAGTGTTGATGCAGTCCCAATCCTCAAGACAACGAAGCCATTCCCTCTGAGCCTGATCCCTGGAGTAAAGGACTGACTCCTTCGGGATCTTGTCCTCTCTGTTCAAAGCTGACTCTGTCAGCCTGGCATAGCCAATGAATGGAGGCTGCAAGTTCTCAGGATAGAACTCGAAGTCTTCAATCCTTCGAGTTCCACACTACGGGATGGAGATGAGACCATCTTGGAAGGGAGCATAAGATGCTACTCTCCAAGGGTTGCTCATGGAGAATGGTGGGAGGGAATCATGAGGAGGGAGCTGAATGAGACCGGCACTAGGTGCTGGAGTAGCAAGCTGCAGGGCCTGATTAAACCCAAACAAGAGGTTCTCTTGTGTGGACATCCTGTCCGACAGCTGAGTGAACATCTGCTCCATGCTGTTCCTTAACGATCCTACAAGATCTCCCACCTGCTGCATCATTCCGGCGGAAAATGCAGCAGGATCAAAGCCAGGAACTGGCGCAGGAGCAGATGGGGTACTCAGAGAAAGTACCTGCAAAGGAGGAGAGACCACCGACTCCGCCGGAGTACGGGATCTCTCCTTGGAGGACTTGATCCTCGACCCTTTAGAAAGTGAAGCAAAGAAAGAGGATGCTTTCACCTTCTCTGCTCCAGGGTGAGAAGCCGGAGACTTACGAGATGAAGACGCCGAAGAAGTCTTCTTAGATGACGACGTCTTGGAAAGGGTTTTCTGAGCTCTGTGGCCCTTCACTTTGGGAACCACAGAGGCATCTGGTGCACTATACGGGAGCTCCGCCCCCGTAAAGCCCTGGAAGGAAGAAGAAGAAGGAACAGGAGATGAAGATCCAGAGACGCCCAAGGGAAGCCCTTGAGCGTCCAACGTACCTACCTCAACCAACAAGTCGTCCACACCTACCATGGGCTCTACATTTATATCCAATGTGGCGACCTCCGCCGAGATGTCCTGGCCTGGTTCCTTCATGCTCTGAGCGACCTGCTGTTGGATGGTCGCAATCGTCGAGGCTGCCTCAGTAGGGTCGACGTACCCCGTCGACTTGCCTCCGGGAAACAGAAGGACAGCCATCCTCTTCTCCAGGATGTAAGGCTGCCCTTTGGCGGCGTTCTTCCCGAAGCCGCCGACCCAAGCTCTCAGGGTTGCGAGAGCAGTCTCCCTGACTGCGGCAGCCTGAAAGAGAGGGCGATTATTAGATCTTATGGCTAAAGGTGAATCCTAACCCTTAGACTAAATCAAGCTTAAGACTAGCAATATCGGAGCATACAAAGGTATCAGTATACCAAGTAAAACATAAGCTTAAGCATATATCAGAACTAATATTCCATGAAAGTGCTAATAAGAAAAGTACTTACCCCGTCCAAAAATTGAGTCACAAGCTCATAGCAGATCGAACATGCCTCGTGGAACCAGACCTGTAAGTCGCCATGGCTGGTGGAGCAGGGAGCATGAGTCCTGCAGACCTCATGCCCGCAGGGGTCCTGCAACATGGCACTGCACCCGGGGTGTTCACAGTTGGTAGCCTGTAAGTGGAAAGATACATGAGTATCGAGATTATACTCATAGGACTACCTTAGTACTCCGCTGCATGCCGAAGATTAATAAAATTTCGGGCATAACCCCTCCCCTACGAACCTTATGCGATAAAAGTTGATACAGTAACTCCAGTGTAAGCCGGAGGAGGAAATTTCGTAAACCAGAAGTAAATATAGAAATATGATATATAACTATAAATGAAATACCATAAGGGCAGGGGAGGGACCCAAGCTTAAGCTAACTATAAACTAACTTAAGCATAACTAAAATTAAAATTGGAAGACGATTCCGAAACGCGGCGCTGTCCAACTCTGCCGGAAGAATGCCCTAGGGCATACGCCGGAGATGAAGGAACGATGGAAAGCTAAGGACCAACTGAAAACGTATCCACTCCGTTGGTTGGCGGAGCCGACCATGACCCCTCCCCCGTAACTGAAGAACGCCAGGGAAAAGCGATGTAGTTCCGACGTACGGGAGAGAGAGAGAGAGAGAGAGAGAGAGAGAGAGAGAGAGAGAGAGAGAGCGAGGAGGGAAGAATTCAGTTCCCGTGTATACAGCGGAACACCGGAGCAACTAGGGAGGGGGGAGGCTAACCCCCCAACCTTTGTCACACCGAGGTACCACAGCGCACGAGGGAGAACAAGGTCACACCCAGCCTAACGGTCTGTCCAGACTCCCCTACTCCCTCCGCGTAGGGAGAGAGGGAGCCGGGCCCGGATGGAGCGAGCGAGAACAGACAGCCCACCCTCCTACTCTATGGCGAGAGGAAGAGGGGGGAAGCGACTGGGGCGGGCGTCTAGCTATACCGCGATCACGAGTGGACCAAGGTACGATAACACAACACAACCGACTGGATCGGACGCCAAGGGTCAAATGCAACCAAACTGAGCAGGATGATGCAACAATATGTGATGCAACAAAACTGACAATAAGGATGCAACAAAACTGTAACAGGAATGGACCAAAGGACCATAGAGACCCAGGCTACAAAGCTAGACGCCCTAGGCTAACCAAAATATACTATACATCGAAAATAAAAGTAGGGGAAAAAATATGAAGTGAAAGAGAAAGAACGTCCAGGAGTACACGACTGACCTGAAGGAAAGTCTATCACTCAGAGCTAGCCTAAGCTGATACGAAGAGCAATGGCTAAGGTCTGGACAAGAAACACTCGAATGCCTACAAGAGGTAGAAGACATGCATGCATGACCTAAAACCAGGGGTAGGCTATATCCCCTAACGATGTAAAACAGCATATATAAATGAAATAATAGGACATGAGCCACACTTGAGTAATAAAAGGGGGGGAAAAGTTCCAGGTATGGGAGACCGAGAACCTAACCGACCATGAGGCGGGACCATGCCGCCATGCTCCAGACTGGGAACCCATATCTATACCTAAAAAAACGGCAAATATAGGCACCTGGATGGAACGAAACAAGAATCAAACCTGTGTAGGACACTTAACTGAGCTGCTGCGCGTTCCATCTTGCAAAAATGGTAGGGATAATCCTAAAACACTGAGAGCGAAACGAAAACACGTGTAGGTGAATGTCCGCTAACTTGAAGGATGGCCACCAGAGGCGCGGTGATCGGCATGGCGTGGGTTGTAGTAGTAGTAGTTGCCGCCCCGATCTGTAGGTCGGCTCTCTCGTAGAGAATTTTGATATAGGAAAATTCTAAATGGCAAGAAGTTCGTGGTAGTGGTCTCACTCGCCCCAGTTACCATACCGACACCCTTCTTTATTTTGGGTGAGCAAGTCAGTTATTCTGACATCTTCTTTGATTTGTTTTTTCTCTGGTATTTGTTAGCTAATTTACCTTAGAAATAATAAACTAAAGGATTATTTCGCACAGCGACACGAACTGAGCCCAGAAAAGGGATTTTGACAAAGGAAAAATCTATTTCTGGGCAAGGGCCTGTGTCGCCCAGTGAAATATCCTTTTAGTCCATATTTCTAAGGTAAATATTGCTAACATTACCAGAGAAAAACCAAAATGGGATGTCAGAGCATTCTGACTCACTCACCCCATAAAAAGAAGGTGTCGGTATGGTTTCTGGGGCGAGTGAAACCACTACCACGGGCCTCTTGTCATTTAGATCCTTCCTTCACAAAATCCTACTGCTAGAGAGAGCTGTTACACAGCCTGTGTCAGCAACTACTACTACTAGCGCTCCCACGCCAACACGAGCGCCTCTAGCGGCCATCCTTGAATGTTAGAGAACCAAGCTTGGGCTGAAGGGTGGGATAAAAAAAGGGGGGATTTCACTGGGCGACACAGGCCCTTGCCCAGAAATAGATTTTTCCTTCGTCAAAATCCCTTTTCTGGGCTCAGCCCATGTCGCTTCGTGAAATAGTACCAGAGAAATGGCCATAAGCTTGGTAAATGCTAAATAGTACAGGGTAATAATAAAAAACGAAACATATAAGTATAATCTAGAGTAACATTACAGAAGTTAGCGAATATGCACTTAAATTAACTTATAGTAATTAGGTTAGCCTTATGATTAAATAACAAGCGTTCATAAAAACTAGAATTATGCTAACTTGTAATAACTTAAATTAGGCAATGAAAAATATATATACAATTGTGAGTATTCCTAGCATTAAAATAAGGAAAACATCACGATATAGCCTTTGGCAACTAAGGCTCAAAAGGGGGTGAACCTGGTGGTAGGATCACAGGAAGGATGTTAGTGAGGCAGGTAGAAAGGAGACAGTGTCAGGGGAAACTGTGTTTCCCGCTGCCACTGCTGGAAATTTAAGAGATTCTAAGGATTTCAGGTAGTGGCGTCTGAATACTGTCGGCGACTTCCAGCCTGTATACTTTTTTAGATCATCAAAATTCATGTGTTGGAAATAGTTAATTGAGGTGGCTACTGCCCTAATGTCGTGGACTTTGGGGAACGAATCTGGGTTGGCTTGTTTAATAAAGTATAAGATCTGTTGTCTAATTCCTTTTAAGGAAATAGTGCCACCTTTTTCCCTCGTGAATGAGGGACCTGATGATCTAGTAGATGTCCTTGAGAGGTAGGCTCGTAAGGTCGTTACTGGACATAGAGAAGGGTCTTGAGGAAGGGAGAGTATCTTCCAAGGAGCCCATCTCAATAAAGGATCCTCGTTTTTGGCCAAGAATTTTCGATCTGGGGAGAGGAGAACTTCTCCTGATGGGAGAAATTCGATATGGCCTGAGTCTCTAGAGAGAGCCGACAGTTCAGATACTCTGGCTCCTGAAGCCAGACTTAAAAGAAATAGTGTTTTCCTTAGGAGAGATATGTTATTACATGAATCGTTGTCAGTATCTGAAGCCAGTCTGAGAACATCATTTAAGAACCATGAAACTGAGCTAGGCCTCTGTTGGTCTGAGCCTAGCACAAACTTTAGGAATAGACGAGAAATAAGAATCTGTTAAGTCTATTTTAAAACCAAATTGAAAGATTTTTCTTAAAGCTGACTTATTGGTAGTAATCGTACTGGCTGCTAAACCTTTTTCAAATAAGGATCTGAAGAAGGAGATAGCCAGGTTAGTAGTCATGGTTCGAGATTCTGTTTCCTTCAGGAAATTTGCTAGCTTTTTAACAGCTGCATCATATTGACGTAAAGTTGATTCTCTTTTATTTGATTCTAAGAAAAGGATGTTTTGAGGATCAATGTTTTAGCTGCAAACTTCATGAAGTCCATAAAGTTAGGGTTTTGAGAATTCCTGAGGAAGCGAACACAGTCCTCATTTGCACTGGCTGAGACAGTTTGGGGTTGGGAATCCGTTGAGGCCAGAGACCCAATTCCAGAAGTAGTGGGAACCAGTTGCTCTTGGGCCAATCTGGGGTTACCAGAGCGACTTGTCCTTTGAAGGTCCTGAGTTTGTTCAGGACTTTCAACAGAAGATTCACTGGAGGAAAGATGTAAACTTTTTCCCACTGATTCCAATCTATGGCCATGGCGTCCGTGGCATAAACCAGAGGGTGCAGGTTGGGAGCCACATAGCATGGGAGCTTGTGGTTCGATTGTGATGCGAAAAGATCCACCTGGAGGCCTGGGACCTTTTGGCATATACACTGGAATGAGCGCCTGTCCAGAGACCATTCCGATTCTAGAGGAACTGAACGAGACAGGGTGTCTGCTATAATGTTCCTTACTCCCGCCAGGTTAGTGGAGGATAGATGCCATTTGTGCTTGGCTGCTAGTGAAAATATGGCTATCATGACATGGTTCACATGACTTGATTTGGATCCTGCACTGTTGATGCAGTGTACTACCACTGCACTGTCCAATACCAGCTTGATGTGAGATTTCTTGGCTGGTAGAAGCCTCTTCAATGTGAGGAACACTGCCATGGCTTCTAATACATTTATGTGAAGCTGGCGGAACTGAGGGGACCAAGTCCCTTGTACTTTCTTGCATTGAGAGAAGCCTCCCCACCCGCTTAGAGAAGCGTCCGTGTGGATAACCAACGCCGGAAGGGGAAATTGAAGAGGAATCGATTTGGATAGATTCTTGACCTCCGCCCAGGGGCGGAGCCGTTTGCGGAGAATCGGCGGGATGGCTGACAACTTGTCCCGAGACCTGTTGTTTGCTCTCGAGCCCCAGACTCGGTTTATATCTTTTAGTTTTGCCTTCAGTAGAACATCTGTAACTGAGGCAACCTGGAGAGAACCTAGGATTCTTTCCTGGTTTCTCCTTGATGTCTGTTTGCACTTGAGGAACTGTTTTGTGGCTTTGGCTATTTCCTTCCTTTTGGCCAACAGAATTGACAGAGTAAGGGATTTCAAGTCCCATTGGATGCCGAGCCATTGAAAGTGGGAGTCCGGCGTTAGCCTGGACTTGGTCTTGTTTATTTGGAACCTCAGATGTTCCAGAAACTGTATTACTGCTTTGACCGTAGCTTTGTGGCATTCTTCGACGGATGTTGCCCAAATAAGCCAATCGTCCAGATACGCTACTACCATTATCCCCTGAGATCTTAGTTGTTGAACTACTGACTCCGCCATCTTCGTGAATACCCTGGGGGCCACGTTGAGCCCGAAGGAGAATGCCTGGTTTCCTAGCATGAAGCCTAGGTACGGGCGGAAGTGCCTTGCTACTGAGATATGATAGTATGCGTCTGTAAGATCGATAGAGGTGGTGATGGCCCCACGGGGAAGTAAGGTCCGCACCTGCGAGATAGTCAGCATTTTGAACTTGTCGCAACGAATGAATAAGTTTAGACGGGACAAGTCTAAGATTATTCTTCATTTGGTTGAGCCTTTCTTTGGCACGCTGAACAAGCGACCTTGAAACTTTAAATGCTTGACTTTTGATACTACCCCTTTCTGAAGGAGTTCTTTGGCATTCTCCGTCAATTACGATGTTGGTCTCTGAAGGAAGGTCTTGGATGGAGGGTGACCTTTGATCCAGCTCCATCCTAGTCCTTTGAACACAATACTTTGTGCCCAGTTGCTGAACCCCCATCTGTGGCGATAGAGGAACAGTCTCCCTCCTACCTGAGGGTTCACTGACTTGGGGCAGGTCGTGACCCACGTCCTCCCCGGAAGTGCTTGCCTCTACTAGGTGTTCTTCCGCCACCTCTTTGGCAAAATGAACCCCTAGCTCTGCTACCTCTTCCAAACCTATTAAAGGGTTGGAACGCTTGTCCTTCAAAGACCGGGTTGAAGGCCGGTGAAACCGCAAACAAGGTAGAAGGTTGGTTCTGGGAAGTCAGCAGGAGGAATGGTTGAGCCTGACTCTTCGAGGTGGAGGGTTGTACCACCTGAGAGACCGGTACAGCTTGAACCACTTGTTGTTGTTGGGAAGCATGGAAAGGTTTGAATTTCCTAGGCTTCTTCAACTTCTTTGCAGAGGAAGAAGTAGGTTCAGGCTTCCTTTTAGCTGACAGACCCCAACGGACCTTAAGGCTTTGATTAAGCCTTGTTGCTTCATGCTGAACCTCATTGACCAGAGCTTCTGGAAAGAGGTCAGCACCCCAAATAGAAGCCGCGAGCAACTTATTAGGTTCGTGGCGAATAGTCGCCTCTTGCAGTACATGTTTCCTGCAATTACCTTGTGCGACTACAAAATCGTGTAAGTCGCACTGCACAGTATGTGTCTGTGCTTTAGCCAACAGCTTAAACAGAGGTTCCGTGCCGTATGTTACCGCCTCAACCTCTGTCATTACTAGGGCATTTAATATCCTCCCTAGCCTGGTCCTGGCATCAAATTCGGCTTGAATCAGATTGTCCGGGAGCCTAGGAAGCCTCTCGCTAAACTGTACTATTGCACAGTCCGGCTTGAGTTTACCTACCATGAATGTGGCTGGTAGATCTGCCCAAAGGTCTTCGGTGCTAGGAAGAAGAAGGGATGTGGGCTCCGTTTCCCGGAGCTGCAGCATAGGTTCGTCTTTCATGGCGACTTGGAGAGTCAGCTCCGCTAACTTTGTGGTGAAAGGAATAGGTGTCTCTTCATCCGCCACAAAGATAGTAAAAGGGCTCTTAAAAGCCTGAAGCTTGGTGTTGACACAGTCCCAGTCATCCAAGCTCCTCAGCCACTCCCTTTGGGCCTGATCTCGGCTGTAGATCACGGTTTCTTTGGGGATCCTGTCCTCCCTTCTCATCGCCGTCTCTGTAAGACGGGCGTAACCAATGAATGGTGGCTGCAGAATGGTGGGGTGGAACTCGAAGTCTTCTAGCTTTCGAGTGCCGCAGTCCGGTAACGTCAGCATGCCGTCTTTAAAAGGGGCATACGACGAAACTCTCCATGGGTTGTTTGGTGTGAAGAGAGGGAAAGAATCATAGTCTGGCATGGCTTGCACCGCCATACCAGGTTGTGGGAGGACTGTTGCAGGGTTCTCCCGGAGACCCGCCATTAGATTCTCCTGGTTGGTCAGTCTCTCCGAAATGCTTTGAATCGACTGAACGGACTCCTCAAAAGAAGTAGAGATGTGTGACAACATCTGCTCAAATTTGTCTTGAACTAGGTTCCCAACAAAACTGCCATCTGCTTTATAATATTTGCAGCAAACGCATCTGTGTCAAAAAGAGCCGGGTCTTTGGACACTGTAGGAGTCTTGGGGCGTGCCCCAGTAGAGGTCGAAGGCTCAAGATTCGTAGAAGCCTGGGCCTTATCCTTCGAGGATTTGCCTCTAGACCCTTTTGAATACGAAGAAGAAGAGGACTTCGATTTCTCTGCTCCGGGGTGGTGAGCCGGAGGCTTATGAGACGAGGAAGACGTGGTCTTTTTAGACGCTGTCTTCTCAACGGTCTTCAACTCACACTTCCCTTTCACTTTAGGGATAGCCTGAGTGGACTTCGGTCTGACCGAAAGGTCCCTCTCTGAAAACCCTTGGAAGGAAGTAGAAGATGGTACAGGGGAAGAAGATCCAGAAGGACCCAAGGGAAGCCCTTGAGCCCCCAACAAACCTGCCTCATCCAACATACTACCTGGATCACCTACCGCCATTGGTTCCAAGTTGAGATCTAGAGTAGCCACGTCGTCTGTGATTTCGGGGTTGCTCTGGGCCACCTGAAGCTGGATGGTAGAGATATACGGAGCCGCCGCCGCCGGGTCGACGTAGCAAGTGGCCTTGGCTCCCGGGAAGAGACGGAGAGCCATACTCTTATCCAGGATATAATGGCTGCCCCTTCGTAACGTTCTTGCCGACCCCGCCGACCCAGGCCTTCAGGGTGGTCGCTGCGGCGTCCTTCACGGTGGTAGCCTGGAAGAAAGGGTTATTGTAAGCCCTAGACAGGAAGGCTAAACTGCTAATGATTAAACATATAGTTCAAAATGTCATTGTATCTCTTATAGGAGTACATTTATATGGTCAAATTATATAGCAAATAGATTACGGTATAAACTTACACCGGAGGAAAACTGCTCTACAAGATCGTAGCAGATAGAGCATGCTTCATGGTGCCATACCGCTATGTCCCCATAGCGGATGGCGCAGACGGCATGGGTCCTGCAGACCTCGTGGCCACAGGGGTCCTGCAGTATGGCGTTACAGCCGGACTCCTGGCAGTTGGTAGCCTGTAAGTGGACATATACATGAGTATCAACACTGATTAACAGGACTAGCCCGTTAAGAGATATAACACTCCGCTATATGCCGGAGTGGAGATATAGGTGTTAACCTTATCCTGTTCTCCTGTGGTGGTGAGAGTCCAGTAGATCTAGTATGCTAGTTAGAAATATCCGGCACGGCAGGGTAACCAGCTTATACGCCAGGGGTGGGTACAAGAACGGCAGGGAGGAACAAGAGAGAGTTAACCCAGTAGTGAATAAACCAAAACAGCGGGAGCATAGCTCTGCCATAGAAAAAACTCGCAGGCAGAAGGAGAACCCGGTTGGTGAGCGGGCACTCCGCCGGCTAGCGGAATTTTCAGCATTACACACATATATAAAATACAAAAATAAAATTAAAATTAAAAATAAAATGATAGCAAGACAAACAAATATAGAAGCATGTAGCAGAGCTCTTCTCCGTCACCCCCCGATGATGGAGCTGGTGGAACCGGGGTAGGAGAGAGAGCGATAAGGGACCCGAGGAGGTCTGAGCACGGACGAGCTAGGTGGCCAGCCCAACCCGAGCGCACTAAGACACCCCCGTGGAACTCAGGGTGAGAACGGTAAGACGAGACAGTCTCAAGGTAACCCCCCCTCTCAAGACTCCCGTATCCTCTCCGGGAAGAGGAGAGGAGGGGAGTGAGCCTGGGTGCTTGCTGTGGCAACATGAGCGAGCGGTACGTGTCTCCCCGTCCCCCGTAGGGGAAAGGGAGGCAGGGAGGGGTGACTGAGCCGGTGGCTCAGGGCGATCGCCTGGTCCACCGTGAACGTGGTAGGGCCACGCGGTCGGATAGGCCAGGCGAAAGAGATAGCCTAGGCTATCTCTAACCGTCTCAAACATGCAACATAATATAAGCATAAATATTATAATAGAAAGGAAGGGAATCAAAAGCAAAAGAGAAAGAAATGTCCTAGAGAAGCTAGGCTAACCGACCTGGGAGGGAGGGCGCCTAACTACTCGGGAGCTGGCCTCTGCCGGTACGTAAGAACGGACGGCGACGGCCAGGGTGGTAGGACTAAAAAGAGAAGGACATATGTCCTACATGCCTAACAGACCTAGACAAAGGCACATGCATGGATGAACACTGAGGACTAAAATGAGAAGGACGTATGTCCTACATGCCTAACAGACCTAGACAAAGGCACATGCATGGATGAACACTGAGGACTAAAAAGAGTAGGACGTATGTCCTACATGCCTAACAGACCTAGACAAAGCCACATGCATGCATGAACACTGAGCTAAGGTATCAAGGCATAAGCTCAATCGAGCTAGATTCCCATAACAAAAGAATAGCAAATCTTGCACAACACGAAAAAATTAACATAAATACTGCACAGAAATAGCTACAACGGTATGGGAGACCGAAGGAGCTGAATAAGAATTACACGAGGCGAGCGGGTTGGGGCGAGCCTGTAGCCATGTCGTAGAAGGCACCGTCATATAACCTAAATAAAAGCGGTAAAACGGGCCCTAACTGGCTAAAATTATGTGAAACACTTAGGCAGTACAGTGGTCCCCCCGTATTCGCGGGGGATGCGTACCAGACCCCCCCGTGAATAGTTAGAACCCGCGAATGTTTGGAACCCCTATAAATATGCTAAAAACAGCCTATTTTGTTAGTTAAAACTCAAGAAAAACCCACTAAAAATTTTCCTACATGGTTTTTTTAATAGTTTTATCACAAAAAGTGCATTTTATGATGAAATTCATCATAAAAACCAGGAATTTGTGGATATTTATCATAGAAAAATACCGCGAATGCGCGAATTTTCCGCGAATAATGCAGGGAGAGAAATCCGCGAATGTGTGAGTCTGCGAATCTGGAGAACGCGAATATGGGGGGTCCACTGTACTTAACTTAGTTGCGGCAATAGCTTGAAGTTCCATCTCGAAAGATAATCCAAAGAACGAAAGCGAAAAAGCACAGCAAGAAAAAACACGTGTGTGCGGGATTCTGCTAACAGAAAGGATGGCCGCTAGAGGCGCTCGTGTTGGTGTGGGAGCGCTAGTAGTAGTAGTTGCTGACGTGGGCTGTGTAACAGCTCTCTCTAGCAGGAGGATTTTGTGAAGGAGGGATCTAAATGACAAGAGGCCCGTGGCAGTGGTTTCACTCGCCCCAGAAACCATACCGACACCCTCTTTTTATGGGGTGAGCGAGTCAAAATGCTCTGACATCCCATTTTGGTTTTTTCTCTGGTAATGTTAGCAATATTTACCTTAGAAATATGAACTAAAAGGATATTTCACGAAGCGACACGGGCTGAGCCCAGAAAATCTACGTTAATAAACGACATCGTATAGAATGAATGAATTTCGCGTGCGTACACAAACGATACTGCTTCGGACTGACCGAAGAACGCCGCTACGTAGATGCACAATGGGAGAGATGCTGACCAATAGGAGAGCAGGAT
>NC_061107.1:57958802-58008524 GCF_015104395.2 Macrobrachium nipponense | reverse complement strand
CTTTTGTAAAACGTGAGATAAATGAAGAAATGTAAACATAATGCTAGTTTTCTAAGCTACAAACGAAAATATGACCCACTGAGCCAGCATTCTGCCTCCCGGTACCAGCCAATCAGAGGCCGCCAAACAAACATCTCGTAGGCGCAAGAATCTACCTTACGTGAATGGACTTTAGGAACGCTTCCTTTAGAAGCTTTAATAAAGTCTCGTGCTAATGAGCAATTAGAGTATTAACAGTACTAGTAGTTGTTTTTGCATCCTCATACCTCTTACCTCACAGAAACTACAAATTCATCTTGTGGAAATTTGAAGAATAAATGGAGGGGCTCAAAATGCGAGCTCTTAAAAAAGGTAAGAAGTGAATATAGTGTTCCCAGTGTAGTGGAGGGTGCGTCTGATCAGCTCTGTCTTGCTCCCAGGCCTAGACCTCTTCCAAGCTTCCAAGCCCAGAGGAGAAGAAATGTCGAAAGCCGTACGGAGGTTTCAGAGAATCCCCACCGGTCAGGCGTCCCCTCAGCAGGATCTGTAGTAACGTCCCAGACTGCCAAGGATCGCCATTGCAAAGGCATCCTTAAAAAGTGCGTCTCTTCTTCCGATTCTTCATCTTACATCCAAAAAGACAAAGAATGGACATGTTTGGAGTTCGGACGATCTATCGCGTTCTCTGGAAACTAAGAGAACCCTGAGCGCCAACAAGAGTGAAACACCAGCCAGAAGCCAGGAGCCAACTGATTAGGCTCCAGCCAGGCGAGAAGCGCCAGCCAGGCGCGAGCCGCGTTCCAACAGCCAGGCGCAAGGCGCGTTCCAGCCAGGCGCGAGCCACGTTCCAACAACCAGGCGCGAGCCACGTTCCTGTTAACAACCAGGCGCGAGCTGCGTTCCAGCAACCAGGCGCGAGGCGCCAGAGTTCCTTCCTTCAGGCGTGAGGCGCCAGAGTTCCTTCCTTCAGGCACAAGGCCCCAGAGTTTCTGTCTGCTGATCCGCAATCTTCCAAGAAGCGTGAAAGGAGCCTTCTAAGCAAGTAGAGCCTAGCAGGCATAAGGATCTTTCCAGGCGCGAGGAGCCTAGCAGGCGCGCAGAACCTCCCACACAAGCGAAACGTTCCAGGGGTGCGGAACATTCGAGGCGCGATGCGCCAGGCACCAGGATATCCCGAATCGCCTTATGAGAGAGAGGTCAGTTGCGAGGCTTCTCTCTTTTTAGTTTTTAGCAGGATCAGCCTTCTCCTGGCAAAGACGCAAGATGTCGCACAGGCGGCCGTCGCTTTTGTCAGGATGATTCTGATACTGAGAGAAGCCCTTCTCCAATATTCAGAAGACTGCTGTAACAGGCAGTTCCTCTCAGTGTGGACTCTCTCCTTCATTCATACTCTTCCCTCATTATGACGAGGCAAGAGCTACGGGAGTTTTCTTAATAAGAATCTCATCTTTTCGGCGTTCGGGAATGACTGCGGAAAGGGAACGTCTATCTTCCTTCCATAAGCTCAAGATCTGAACAGGAATCCTGTCCCTTTCGCGATTTCTGTGGAAATCACGAAGACTTAACGAATTCCTGGATTAACGTCCATCCTTAGGGAGATATTAAACGTATTGTCAAGTAAGTGCATAACACATAATTGACAAAAAATGTATACTTTTTGTTTCTTAATGGGTTAGTTCTCATTGACAAAGATCTCAATATATCTTATTGCGTAAGCATATAAGCTCTCTTGGACAAGATTTGGAGGAGCTCTCATTCATTGATTAGAGGCTCTTCCAGGTAATAGACCCGTAGAATACGTCCTTATGTCCAAGAGAATAGGAAGCTTGAGAGAGAGACTTCGATCCTCGGTTCTCACTTGGGATCTCCTTCGGCTAATACTAATTCGTTCTATTGACAAAAAGAATGAAGATAGTAAATTTCCATTCTCTCTCTGCCTCGGCGAGGAAAGAGTGTAGTAGAGAATTTGGTGTATAGGACTACTGTATGGTCAAGTCATATGCACATAACATAGTTACCTCTATGGTTGGCAACTGAATTCCCTGTATCCTTCCAGGAGTTTCCTAGGTAAGGACTATGCTTAAAGGGTTTGTTACGACAACACCGACTCAGCTTCTGTATTTAACGAAGGTTGTTTCGCTTAAATATGCATTATTGAGAACTCCCTTAGGCTCGATAATAATTTTATCATATTCCTTCATTGAATGGAGTAACTGGCAACTCAGGAAGTATGGCGAGACAGCGATCGAAGGCTGCTGTCACTGTAGGCCAACACAGTACCATCTAGGGCTCGGTCATGAGCGGTTGGTTACATCTCTCTCTCCTACGGGATTGACTGGCTAACCATATCTCTCCCCTACAATCACAGACTTAGCCTCAAATTTAGGGGATTTGTAGGCAAACATGAATAACATTGCGTTTTGCTAAGAAGCTTTCAATAGAAAGATTTCTCGCAACCTTTCAATGCTGTTTACCGCAATGTAACAGAATTATAGAGGATTCTAACGCGGCAGAGCACTATATTATATATTGCTGTCATGCTTACGAAAGCATAGCCGTATAGAGAACGGAGCATGCTCAGTGAGATGGATGAGTCTGATGGGAACCGTTTTCTTCGTGGCAGAAGTTTGTTTCCCGGAATGGACTATATTACGCCTATAAGTTTTTTCCTACCAAGAAATGGAAATAAAATATGAGAGGGTGCCGGGTACCATGACAGAGGTACAGAGGTTCTGGCACATAGTCTAAAAGAATTGCAAGCAATTTAGGCGACTTGATAATTTCTCGATATAGCGAGTTGTTAACTGAAGGGTTCAGTAGCCTCTCTAACAGCAGGCTCGGTAACGTCACGATTCGTTCCTGATTTCGTTCCCTGTCTAACTGGTGGAGGGTTCGATCCCAAGGAGGGACGAAATGAAATTTTAAATCAATTAGGCCAATTCCACAGCTCTCTCATATCTCAAGGAGCATCGAGAATCTCTTTTTTCGCCCCTGTTCGCATTAACAAGAGAGAACCTGTTTGGAACACAGACACGGAACGTAACGATCCTTAAGAGGAGGTTTGCTGCACGATGTTGCACAACCGTGAGAACCTTCTTGATCGACGATAATAACTATTAACGTCTGTCTAATATTAGTTGGAAAGAGAGTTGTGGAAACCTGCGAGACGTCTTCTTCATAGATCTCTTCGCAATGTTGAAGACGAAGAGGCTTCCTCTAGACTGCTTCCTTAATATACGCCATCCTTTAGTTTGAAAGGGGAATAAACATTAGTCTTTTTTTCCCCTATATATATAAATTCTTAACAGATATATTAAGATAATTACTGGCGTCAGAGGAAGAGAAGATGATGCTTTTCGCCCCTTTTTGGCCTTCCAGAGGCTGGATTCACAGAGGTCACATCCTTCTTACAGCACTTTTCTAAAGGCTTTCCCAAGAGATTTGGTCTACTCTATCAGCCTCACATAGAAAGGGACCTTAAGAATCTCTCCACTCTGAGTCTGTCTGCGTGCAGACTGACGAGAAGTTGACATGGATTAGAGGATTTTTCAAGGTGAATGACAAGTGTCATGGCCAAGACAAAGAAGTGCTGCAGATCGTGCTGGGTTGAATGAGGAAACTGTCCTCTTCCGATACCTCTGTGATCCACATGGCGGTTTTCTTCCCTTTCTGAGAGAAGAATCACCTTTGTATTTATCTGCTATCAAAGAATACAGTAGCAGGCTATACTCTGTCTCTACAAAGGGATTTAGAGATAGCAGAGGACTAAGATCTTCGGGATCTTATATGATACCTCAATACGACCAAGAGTAGGATATCATGTACTTGGAGTTGCGATCTTTTCGTGGCCCGCAGATTCCGTGTTCCGACAAGTTGGAACCTCTCCTCATCATGCTTCTTTTAGAAATTTTATGAGGGAATTAATTTTTTTCTCTTGATCTTACCAACTTCCAAGAGGACAAGTGAATTTTTGTGTATTTTTAATTGGAATCTTGCATCAGATTCAATGGAGCTTGGCGATTGGTTTCTTGCCAGCATAGTATGTCTGGCAAAGAACTAAAACCCTTCTAATCCTGGCTCAGAGCTTTGAAGTCAAGGGACTTTCCCAATTGATAAGGGAAGAGATAGAAGGGTCTATTTGCCCAGGCAGGGTACGTTAGTTTTATCTTCAGCAGAAGAAATGGTTTAACGTTTGCCTTCAGAGTCTTTGGGGTGCGATGAGGGCTCGAAGCGCTTCCCAGAAGGTAATCAGAGGGACACGATAAGAGCCAAGAAAGCCCTGGGTTCACCACATTTTTGGCTCAGAGTCTTCTTCGACTTCCAGGCTCCTTCCCCTCCTCCGGGCAAGGAGAGGGAAGATTCTGCAAAGAATAGATCTCGTTAGCAACGGAAGTACTCACGAAGGATCCTCCTCGGAGGAAGACTCTTCTCTCTCGTCCTGTTTAGATATCCTATCGTCTACTGGATGTAACTGGCTACAAGCGCCTCCCCTCGTCCTAGGCCAGAGGCTCCAGGTAGAAGAGTTCCTTCCACCCTTCTCCAGTCTCCTGATAAACTATTGTGGTTTGTTCAGGATCCTCGGGCAACGAAGCGCCAGCCAGGCGCCAAATGCCAAACAGGCAAAAAACGCCAGAGGCAGACAACTCGAATGAACGAGTTTATTGTCTGATGCGGAGAAGGAGCGGGCCTCCGTGGCGCAAATGCGCCAGAGGCGAACAGATCGGACAGGTGAGAGTGTCCAATGTGGACATCGCCAGGCAGCCTCGAGACTCCAGCCAAGCTCGAAGCTCAAGCAAATGGGGAGGAGCCAGCCAGGCGCCAAAAGCGCCAGCCAGGAGCCAGGCTCCAGCCAGGCGATAGGCGCCAGGCGCCAGCCGAGAGTAATGCACCAGCCAGGCGCGAGGCGCGAGACTCCAGCCAAGCTCGAAGCTCCAGCAAGTTGGGAGGAGCCAGCCAGGCGCCAAGCGTAAGAAGCGCCAGCCAGGCGCCAGAAAGCGCCAGCCAGGCGCCAGAAAGCGCCAGCCAGGAGCCAGGCGCCAGAAGCGCCAGCCGAGAGTAATGCGCCAGCAAGGCGCGAGGCTCCAGCCAGGCGTGAGGCTCCAGCCACTCGCGAGGCGCTAGCCAGACGCAAGGCGCCAGCCAGGCGACATCCAGGCGCGAGACGCCTACCAGGCGCGAAGCGCCAGCCAGGCTCCAGGCTTCATCCAGAAGAGATCTATATCAAAGAACGCCCTGGCCTTCTTTGAGATAATTGTGATCTCCAAAGCACTTAATAAGTGCCTTGATGATTCCTTCAAACAGCTGAGAATTAAAAGCGCACGAAGTACGAGATTTTGCGAATTCTTGTTCTTTCCATAACAATATGTCATAAAGGACATATTAGCTGTCACATACGGGAGATGCAACTCTGTGTTGACTTTCCATTACACAAAGGATGTCAAGATAACCTACGAGAGATCCTTCTCTCTTGGTTGATACGTGTCTGCAGATACGTTGCTGGGATAGGGAGCCAATACTGATCCTTAACTAGTGAGTTAAATTTTATTTAACGTCGTGTTTTTTCTTTGGGTTGTTTGAAAGGAGTTTGGGGATAACTCTTTTCAATTTAAGTAACACTAACCCTCGTGTTAGGATCATGTGATCGGGATTGGTGTTGTGCTCCTTAATTATGCCACTAGGCATAGGTGTCTTGTCATGTAAGTGGATAGGACCCCATTGACAAAGGCCATCAGGCTCTGTCGAGTAAGTGGATAAGACCCCATTGACAGACCCACAAGAACTCTTAGCCATAGGTCACATCCTCGCTGAGGCTCTTGAGGCGAAGCAGATTCCTAGGCATTGGACAGCCAGGGAATCTTCCGCCTAAACAAGTAGGAACAGGTTTTATTTATTTATACCTACAATGTATGTTGTTTACCTGTCTATTCAGTAAATAGTTGTCTCTTACCCACCACCAATGGTGTGAATCAGCTAAGTATATATCTGACAGGGAAGTTGAATGTTTAAAAATGATATTGTTATGATACAATAGTTTTATACATACTTACCTGGCAGATATATACGATTAAATGGCCCACCCAGCCTCCCCTCAGGAGACAGGTGGAAGAGAAAATCTGATAGAAAACGGGAATGGTCCCTATTCCTGCCACCCAGCGGCAGGGCGGTAAATCACCTGACCTACCTGTAGCTTGTGCCGCAAAATTCGAATTTCTGTCGGGGACGAGAAGTCCTACAGCGAAGTAAATTTTTGTTAAAACATTTAAATCTGTCCAGGGAAGTATGTATAAAACTTTATTGTATCATAACAATATCATAATTACTGTATTTGCCCTCTCATTTATATATATATTTGTTCCGGTACGTATACAAGCCCTCAGTCCTTTAACAATAGGAATGTAACTTGGCAGCTGAAACGGTCGTAAGCTTCGAACAAGGGAGTTTGGTAGTTAACTGCTTGTCCGGCAGTTGGCGGTCAGCTCGACTGTGAGGAGAGGATTCACTTTGCTTTCGGCCGCACTGGTGGATGGACGTGTTGCTCGCGCCTCTGCCCACTTCTAGTCGTATGCTTTGTTTGCTTCACTGCATGAAGGCTTTTCTCTTTCCCTGTTACTGTGTGTGTATGTGCAAGGCTATACGTATGTGTATTTTGTATGTTGCTACGTACAATGATTTTTTGTGATTGTTATGGATTCCCGAGTGCTGGAGATACCCCCTCGCCCCCCCACCAGCCGCAGATTGTGCCCTGGTGTGGAGGGCCGTAAGTGTGGGGCCTTTCGAGCCTCTGTTGAGGTTGATCCTCACGAACTGTGTACTCGGTGTCAAGGGTGAGAATGCTCTCGCACCGAGACTTGTGACTTGTGTATTGTATGGTCGGAAGAGCAGTGGGAGCGCTATGGGGGGAGGAAGAAGCCGCGTAATCTGGCCAAGGAGTCATCGGAGGATTCTCCGGTTGCTTCCTTGGTCACGGACATGTCTTCTTCCTTCTTCCCTCCATCTCAGCTCCCTCGTATGGCTCCTTTCCCTTCGGGGGAGGTATCTCACTCCTTCTCCTCGCTCGATCAGTCGAGCGTAGAGGGGGTGGGCGAGGTACCCCGACATCGAGTTATATTCGGGGTTGTCCGTTCGCTCGGGGTGGGAACTGTACCCCCCCCCCCCTTACTAACCCGACTCTGTTTCCTTCCTCAGGTATGCTTGCCACGGGGGATGATCTCAGCTGGGCCTGGTACTCGCTGGCGCTTCAAGGGACACCGACGGTTCAGGGGCTGCCGAGTCATCTGGCGAGGGGGCCCAGGCCGGTAACACACGGCCCGACCACCACTACAACCACGACGGTGTCCATGCCTGGCTACGCTGCTCCGCTGCACCTGGTGTATACCCAGCACGTTGCCATGGTAACCCCGACAGCTGCTGTGCAGGCGCCGCTGACGGAGTTTAAGACGCACGCTGTGACGCCGCCACCTGGTTTTGCCACCCTTGCTTCAGCCCCTGGCTTCCGGTGTCCCAAGAGCTCTCCCCTGTTCCTGACTCTGCTGCCGCTCCAGTTCTAGTACCAGTTCCTGCCGCTGTTGTTCCTTCTCGCCAGGCACCAGAGGTTCTGCCTCGGTGCCAGGTACCGTCTCGGCCTCTCGTTCGCGAGATGTACCGAGTTTACTGTCACCCACAGGTGACCGTGCAGCCAAGACCCAGGCAACCGAGTCTGCTCAGCGCCAGGATCCAGGCACAGGGCGGAAGACTGGCAGGAGTTGCCCAGGTGACTCCCACCAGGCCAGCGATCGCTCTCGTGGCGATCCGCTGGTACCCAGGGCTGACACGACAGTCCCAGACCGTCCGCGGGCTGAGGCAAGGAAGCAGTCCCCTCGGTTGCCTGAACCAGCCTCGGCTGGTCCAAGTGGCGTGACACGCCGTGAGGACAGGCCTCGCTCCTACCGCGACAGTGGCCTCTGACAGTCCCCTGACCGCCGCTCCCACCGGGACCGGGTGGAGAGGGGAACTAGCAGCAGCTCTTCTGACGCTCGGGACCGTCGCCGCTGTTCTCAGTCCAGCCGCTTGACTAGGCCTGCAGCGCGGTGGCGATCGCTTGCAGCCCCCCCAGCACACCGGTTCTGCCAGTGGGCGCGGGGTGAGCGTCAGGTCTTCCTCGGGCTACACCGGGAAGAGCGAGGCGATCAGGAGTGATCGCGAGGGGCGCGCTCTCCTCGCGATCCCACCACGACGCACTACGAACCTGGCACGGTCCTAGGACCGACCAGATCGTCTGCACAAGTGGCAGGAGGAGACCATGAGGGGTCTGTTGTGCCACAGGAGGAGGGTCTTGGGAGGCGTTCTCGCTGGATGGGCTTGACGGTCCGTCTCTGCAGGTTGCAGTCACTCCTGAGATCCAGAGGTCGTTTTCGGAGGTTATTTCGCTGATTCGTCAGCACAACGACCTCGGGGAAGGATTGCTGCTCCCACCTTCCAAGCCCACATCAGGTTTGGAGTCGTTCTGGGGACCCAAAAAGGAACCCAGGACGACGGTGGGTCTGCTGCGATCTGTCTTGGCTGACAGTGTACTGAGCCAAGTGGACGTTGTTGTCTCCGGACAGGAGGGTTTGCTTCGGTCCGGTAGGTCATCCAAGCTCCTTCCCCCACCTCTACCGCGACAGAGGCGTTTCTACGTGCCTTCAGTGGACCCTCTGCCGCCCAAACAGGTTGACCCGGAGCTAGCTAGGCTAACTCCGGGGGTGTCTCTGCAGCAGCTCCTGTCGGAGAACCTCTGGTTCTCACAGCAAGAGGCACTTGCCTTGGAGTCTACCGCTATGGCAGCATTCCAAGCAGTCTCCTGGATCGAACTGTGGTCCCTCCCATTGTTGAAAGCCGCGGCCGCCTTGGGAAACATCACTCCTGAACGGGACCCGGCTTTTGTGAGACTGTGCTAGTATGGAGGTAGGGCTATTTCCTACCTGGCCCACCAGACGGCTAACTTGTGGGCCAACCTGGTTCTGAGGCGTAGGGATGCTGTCCTCACCCGAGTAACCAGGGCGGCTGGGGCGAGAGGGGCTGCCCTTGGGTCTTCGCAACGGACCGCGGTTGCGGAGTTCCCATCCTCTCTCTTCCCCAGAGAGATGGTAGACGCTGCGGTGGAACAACGGTGCACTGATGACAGTGACCGTTTAGTCCACCAGGCAGTCTTGAAGGGCAACCTCGAATGACTGCGGCCAACCCCAAGAGTTTAGCTGGCGCTTTCTCTTCGGCTAAGACGATCGCTTCGTCGAAGGCCAGAGGAAAGACTGCCTTCGACTTCGACTGCAAGGAGTGACCGTAACCAGCCCTCCTCCCTGTCCTTCTCTAGAGGAGGATCCGGGAAAGAAGTCGAAGAGAGGCGGGAAACACTAGTGACGGCGCTCCCCCTCACCTGCTGCTGGAAGTGGGGGGGTGCCTGGCCAGCTATTGGGCAACATGGCAGTGCTACGGAGTGGAGACCTTGATAGTGAACGTCCTTCGGAAGGGATATTTACTACTCTTCAAGTTTCGGCCACCCCTCACCTCCAACCCGGTCCATCATCAGACGTACGTTCCTGGTTCGACCAAGGACGTGGCGCTTCGGCAGGAAGTAGAAGCCATGCTGAGCAAACGTGCTGTGGAGATCGTATGGGATCAGTCGCCGGGCTTCTACAGTCGACTTTTCCTGGTGGAGAAGTCCTTGGGGGGCTGGCGCCCGGTGATAGATCTCTCTCCCTTGAACCGATTCGTTCGTTAGACTCGATTCACGATGGAAACGACACGATCAGTGCTCGATTCTATCAGGGAGAACGACTTCATGCTTTCTGTGGATCTGAAGGACGCGTATTTCCAGATACCCATCCATCAATCCTCCAGGAAGTACCTCCGCTTCATCCTCGATGGGACGGTTTACCAATTCAGGGCACTTTGTTTCGGTCTCTCAACCGCCCCACAGGTGTTCATGCGAGTGTTCACGCTGGTGTCGGCTTGGGCCCACTCGGTAGGGATACGTCTTCTGAGGTATCTCGACGATTGGTTAGTCCTGGCAAGCTCTTGCTCGCAGTTGCTACTGGACAGGGATCGACTCCTGGAATTCTGCTGCGATCTCGGGATCGTAGTGAATTACGAGAAGTCAGATCTCGAGCCCAAGTAGAGGATAAAGTACCTGGGCATGCTGATCGACACGGTAGCAGGGCGAGTCTTCTCCCGTCTCTCGAGAAGTTAGTTCCTCACGGACGTTTTCACCTGCGGTCTCTTAAATGCAGACTAAAGGAGTGTTGGTCACAGGCAAGAGACCCGCCTTTCTTCCCCGTGTCCCTCACGGAGGAGGTGAGGCAGGACCTAGCCTGGTGGTTGGACGACGGGAATCTTGTAAGAGGAGTGCTCCTCCTCCCTCCTCCTCCTCCATCCGCCTCCTTCCTCCTCCCTCCCTCCTCCTCCTCCTCCTCCTATCTCTTATATCTCTCTCTCTCTCTCTCCTCGCTCCTCTCCTCCTCCTCCTCCTCTCTCTCTCTCTCTCTCTCTCTCGTCTCTCTTCCTCGTCTCTCCTCTCACTCTCTCTCTCGGTCTCTCTCTCTCTCTCCCCGGAGATGTTGCTGTTTTCAGACACATCGACCAAGGGATGGGGCACACACCTGGAGGAGTTGCTGGCTGCAGGTGTGTGTGATCATCACGACAAACACCTTCACATCAACGTCCTGGAGCTCAACGCAGCGTTCTTCGCCCTCCAAGAGTTCCAAGATTGTCTGGTGGGACACTCAGTGGTGTTGATGAGCGACAGCACCACAGTAGTGGCGTACATCAACAAATGGGGGCCTAGTGTTCCTCCCTTTGCATCAGTTGACGTTGCAGGTGCACGAGTGGGCCGTGGCACATTCAGTAGAGCTGTCAGCCCGCTACATTCCAGGCAAGAGGAATGTGGTAGCCGACAAGCTCAGCCGTCAGGACCAGGTGATAGGAACCAAGTGGTCCCTTCACCCAGACATGGCGGAAAGGCTCTTAAACCCCTAGGGGCGTCCAGTTGTGGATCTGTTCGCCACCCGGCACAACAGAAAACTCCAGGTTTTCTACTCAGTTGTGCCGGACCCATGGGCAGCTGCAGAGGACGCTCTTCAACACCCTTGGGATAACCTCTTCATATACGCCTTTCCCCCTCGAATCTTCGGATGATCCTGGTGGTGCCCAAATGGCTTCAAGCCGTTTGGTACCCGGACCTGCTGGCTCTGCTCGCCAAAGCAGAGAGATTCCCCCTGGCACAACCTCCTGTGCCAGCCACACGTAGAACGGTACCACCGGTCGGTCGAGTCCCTGTGTCTTCATGGCTGGCTGTTATCCACCATCTCTTGCGAGTGAGAGGCTTTTCTCGCAGCGCAGCAACAGAGATGGCTGGGTACCTCAAACAGTCCTCTGCAGCTGTATACCAGGGGAAGTGGTCCGTCTTCTGTGGTTGGTGTCGTGGACGGGGTCTCTCTCTTCTCAGAGCCGCTGTTCAGCAGGTAGCGGATTTCCTCGTTTTCCTTCACCGAGAGAAGCTCCTCTCCATCTCTGCGAGGTGTGGATACCTCTTCTTCCTTCGAGATCTCCCTCCTTATGAAGAGCTTCGAGAGGTCTTTCCCACCCAGGCCCCCGGGGTGGGATGTGACTCTCGTCCTTAGGAGTTTGACTCGCAGACCCTTTGAGCCACTCTGAGAGTTGTCAGACAGGGATCTGACCCTCAAGACCCTCTTCCTGCTGGCCCTGGCATCGGCGAAGAGAGTAGGGGAACTTCATGGTCTTTCCTTCGATGTCAAGCATTCCAGGGGATGGGGATCTGTGACGCTCGATTTCGTCCCGAACTTCGTAGCGAAGACTCAGAATCCTTCGGTCCCTGACGACCGGTTCAAATCCTTCACGATCCCCTCCCTGAAGGACTTCACTGATAATGAAGCGGATGAGATGCTGCTTTGTCCTGTGAGGGCGCTACAGCGTTATCTGAAGAGAACTTGACACCTCAGGCCTGAGTGTCAACGCCTCTTCGTTAGGTTACACGGGGTTACCAAGAAGAAGTTTCCAAGAACACTGTTTCTTTCTGGCTGCGTGAGGTAATCAGGAGGGCGTACGACACGGATGGTAGTGACGAAACCCGTACCCTTCGTCCGAGAGCTCACAAAGTCAGAGGTATTGGTCCAACCCTTGCTTTCCGCAAGAACTTCTCCGTGGCGCAGGTTCTGAAGGCAGGGGTTTGGGCCAACTAGACCACCTTTACTTCCTTCTACCTTTGGGATATTACCCACAGGTCCTTGGACACTTTTTCCTTTGGACCCGTGGTGGCTGCTCAACAAGTTGTGTAGTATACCCGGCACCCGAGCGGACAGAACAGCATCGCATCCTTGTGTGACTGCATGAATGGACGAGTGAAAGAGAGAGTGACTGGCTTCTCTTCCTCCTTCGTTCTTCTTCCTCTACCTGTGAGCAGAGGGCCGCGGTCGTTACTATGCTGAACAGGAAGCAGATGTAGGTAAGCTACACGACTGAGCTCCATCCTGTCCCTTTCATTGAGGATAGGAGTATTTATCCACCACTCCCCAACAAGGGGGGGGAGTGGAAGCCAACAAGAGACAAACCCATGACTTCATTTTGGCTCTTGAAGTAGGAACTAGTTCATGTATTTTGCTATTTATAAGAGGTACGCTTGCCTCCCTCTTATAAATTCGGTCCAGAAGTCTGACCACTGATCCTGCGGTGCACACCCCAATCAGCTGGGCAGAGGCTAGGATCCCTCCCTTTGCTCTTACGACCAGGGGGGGAACCAAGGTAGGACGAACACCAGTACGTTCATAAGACTCAGATTCCACCCACTAATAAGTGAGTCTTCCTATTGTTAAAGGAAAGAGGGTTTGTATACGTACCGGAACAAATAACAATTTGTCGAAAATTGTATTTTTCCTAACTATATATACTCATGCCACCCCTCACTCTGTGTTTTCCTGGGCCTAAAGCAAAGCGAATCCTCTCCTTGCAGTCGAGCTGACCACCAACTGCCGGACAATCGGTTAACTACCGAACTCCCCTGTTCGAAGCTTATGACCTTTTCAGCTGCCGCTAAGTTACATTCCTATTGTTAAAGGACCTCAGGTTTGTATAGTTAGGAAAAATACAATTGTTCCAATACGAATACATACCATCGGTCCTTTACAATAGGAATGTAACTTGCGGCAGCTGGAACCGATTGTAAGCTTCAAACAAGGGAGTTCGGTAGTTAACTGCTTGTCCGACAGTCCACGCACTGCGCGACTGGGAGGTGAAGATCCACATTGCTTTCGGCCGTGCTGGTTGACAGACGTGTTCTCCACCTCTCTCTGCCCGCCTTTCGTTGTATGCTTTGTGTCTTCTCAAACTTGGTTTGCTTTGTATGGTAAAATACTGTAAGTACGTGTGCGTTTGTAATTATTTTGTAAAATGGATTCCCGTGAGCATTCCCGTGAGCTGGAGACATCCCCACGCCCCCCATCAGCCGCATAGTTTGCCCTGGTGTGGAGGGCCGTAAGTGTGGGGCCTTCCGCTCCTTCCCAGAAGTGGATCCTCATGAATTGTGTGCTCGGTGCCGAGGCTGCGAATGCTCTCGGGCCGAGCCCTGTGATTTGTGTATATCTTGGTCGGAGGAGCAGTGGGTGCTATGCTATATGAGGGTAGGAGGAAGTGACGTAAGCTTGCCAGGGAGTCCTCGGAAGGTTCTCCGGCAACTCCCTTGGTCACAGACACGTCGTCTTCCTTCCTGCCGCCATCTTAGCTACTGCGTATGGCTCCTTCCCCTTCGGGGGGGGGGTTAGGGGGGGGGGGGGGGGGTGGGGTTCTTGTTCCTTCTCTTTGCCCGATCCGTCGAGCGTAGAGGAGAGGCCGAGGTACCCTGACATTCAATTGTACTCGGGGTATTCTGTTCGTTCAGGGTGGGGCTTATTTTCGTTCAAGATATGAGCCCAAATCCGAGATACTAGCCGTGTTTCCAGAGCGTCCCGCTAGTTGGCGCGCAGGGTCGAGCATCATCCTAGAGCATCTCTCGCTCACTCGCACGTGTTACCCGCTTGAATCAAAGTGTATCTTGTGCGCTGTACTCTTTTTTTTTGCTTGATTTTTGCGTGATTACTGAACTTTTTTGTGTGTTATCATGGGGCTGAAGAAAGTGAGGTGCTAAGGACAATGGTGACAGAAGAAGAGGATGATGTCGATGGAACTAAAGCAAGAAAAATAATAGAAAAACATGGAGCGTGGCGCACGAGTGATTGAACTCGCAAAGATCTATGACCGTAGTACATCGACAATTTGTACGATATTGAAGCAGAAGGATGCCATCAAGAGTGCTACACCAGCAAAAGGAACCACAATTCTTTCCCAATTAAGGACAAATATCCACGAGGAAATGGAGAAGGCAGGAGATACAGTGACGGAGACGGTAATATGCGAGAAGGCACGGAGTATTTATGCCGACTTAGTGAAGTAAGAAGCATCAACTTCTAAAGAGGCATCAGAAGAAGCATTTAAGGCAAGCCATGGCTGGTTTGATAATTTTAAGAAGAGAACTGGCATCCATTCAGTGGTGAGGCATGGCTAAGCTGCGAGTGCAGACGTGAAAGCAGCCGATACGTACATCCAAAAGTTCGCTGCGCTTGTTGCGAGGGAAGGCTACATCCCGCAACAGGTGTTCAACTGCGATGAAACGGGCCTATTTTGGAAGAAAATGCCACGGAGGACTTACATCACAGCAGAGGAGAAGATGATGCCAGGCCATAAACCCATGAAGGACCGTCTGACCCTTGCATTATGTGCAAATGCTAGCGGTGATTGTAAAGTGAAGCCACTGCTAGTTTATCATTCAGAAAATCCTTGAGCCTTCAAGACGCACAAGATACTGAAAGAAAAATTGCACGTTATGTGGCGCGCCAATGCTAGGGCCATGGGTTACGCGGCAGTTTTTTTTTACTGACTGGGTAAATCTCGTCTTTGGCCCTGCAGTGAAGACGTATCTGCAAGAAAATAAACTCACGATGAAAGCATTGCTCATCCTTGATAATGCTCCAGACCACCCACCTGGTCTTGAAGATGATATTCTGGAGGAGTTCCAGTTTATCAAAGTTCTCTACCTCCCACCCAATACGACTTCAATCCTACAGCCGATGGATCAGCAGGTCATTTCCAACTTCAAAAAGCTGTACACGAAGCACTTGTTCCGCCGCTGCTTTGAAGTGACGGAAAACACAAATCTAACCCTTCGAGAGTTTTGGAAAGATCACTACAACATCGTGATCTGTCTACGTATCATTGACTTTGCATGGCAAGGGGGTAACAAGACAAACGTTGAATTCTGCATGGAAAAAGTTATGGCCTGATGCTGTTGCAGAAAGAGATTTCGAAGGGTTTGAGCCCGAGACCGAGCAAGAAGAGTTGGAGGAGATTGTATCTCTCGGAAAGTCGATGGGCCTGGAGGTAGATGAGGGTGACGTCAACGAACTCGTCGAAGAACATGAGGAGGAACTCTCAACTGAGGAGTTGAAGGAGCTACAGATGATGCAACACACGAAGGTTCTGGAAGAGATTAACACGAGTGAGGAGGAGGAAGAGCCGGAGGAAGTGATTTCTACAGGTGAAATTAAAGACATGCTGGCAATGTGGGAAAAGCTGTCAAATTTTATTGAAAAGAAACACCCAGAAAAAGTGGCAACTGGTCGTGCTTCAGCGCTTTTTAATGACACTTGTTTGTCACATTTTCGAAGCATTTTTGAAAGGCAGGCAAAAGCAAAAGTTCTTTTGGATACATTTTTATTGAAAAGAGCTGCGAGTGAAAGGTACTTGGAAAAAGTGCAGCCAAGAAAAGGCAAAAACAAAAACAAGTGATAATTTGAAATTTACGTAATGTTAAGCTTAGTTTAAGTTTAAATAAAGTTAAGTGCATTGTTTTAAGTTTTTTTCTTTTCATTTGAAATAAGCAAAGTGTAGTTTTAGTTTAAGTTACGAAAATAGTTTTAAGTTTCTAAAAAAAGTGCCGTTTACCATACGTGTCCAGAGTGCTTACATCCTTCCCCCCCTCCCTCCTCCTCGCCGTTCACCTTCGTTGCCGCACTCGTCTGTCTCCAAGTAAGATTATTATGCTAAATAACTCTTTTATTTCTTAATTTCATATTTGTTATGTATTTGTTAATTATACTGTTTATTTTTTGTTATTTAAAAACATATCTTTATTCATAATTTACAATTGTTTGGGAATTTTTCATAGGTCCGGAACGGATTAAATTGAATTCAGTTATTTTAAATGGGAGAAATTCGTTTGAGATACGAGCCGATTGACTTACGAGCCGATTGACTTACGAGCCGATTGACTTACGAGCTCGGTTCTGGAACGAATTAAACTCGTATCTCGAGGTACCACTGTACTTCCTCACCTGGTGCTAGGGGTTCTGCCGCTACACCAGGTTCCGGCTCAGCCTCTCGTTCGCGAGAGGTACCGAGTGTACGGTCGCCTGCAGGAGCCAGGCTCAGGCTTTCTGAGTTTCGCTCGGGAGCCCAGGACCGCGAGGCATGAGCGGAAGACTGGCGAGAGTCGCTCAGGTGACTCCCGCCAGGCCAGTGATCGCTCTCGTAGCGATCTGCAGGTAACCAGGGTTGACGCGACGGTCCCAGACCTGCCGTGGGCTGGGCTGGTTCCGGCGGTTTGACGCACCGTGAGGACAGGCACCGCTCCCACCAAGACAGTGGTCTCTACAGGTACCCTGACCGCCACTCCCATCGGGACTGGGCGGGTAGGGGGACCAGCAGCAGCTTCTCTGACGCACGGGACTGGAGCCTCTGTTCTCGGTCAAGCCGCTCTCCCCAGGAGAGCCGTGCAACCAGGCCTGCAGCTCAATCGCAACCGCGGGTTGGCGATCGCCTGCAGCCCCCTGCCCCAAGCACAACGTTTTCTACCGGTGAGCAAGGGGGGAGCGTCAGGTCTTCCTCTCCGATCCCTCAACTTCCTCGGGTTAAAAAACGCTGGGAAGAGCGAGGCAATCCGTAGTGATCATGAGGGTGCACTCCTTCCGGTCCACGTGACGCCCTACGACCCAGCACGGTCCTTTAGGACCGACCAGGTTTGTATGCGCAAGTGGCAGGAGGATACCAGGAGGGGTCTGTCGCTGTTCCTCCTTCCGAAGGAGAAGGGTCTCGAGGAAGCGTTCTTGTTGGAGGACTTGATGTCCTACTCCACAATACGAAGTCACTTCTGATATCCAGAGGTCGTTTTCAGAGGTTATTGTGCTGATTCGTCAGCACAATGACCTCGGGGAAGGATCGCCGCTCCCACCTTCTGAGCCCACTTCCCGGCTAGAGTCGTTATGGGGTCCTAAATAAGGAACCCAGAAGACTGGGTCTGTTGCGATCAAGCTCTGGGCTGACTCGGTGCTGGGCCAGGTGGACTCGCTTGTCCCTCCGGACCATAGAGGGTTCACTAAAGTCACGGCAGGTCTTCAAAGCTACTTCCCCCGCCTCTACTGCGACAGAGAGGAGTCTACTGCCTTTGGAGGATCCTATGCGCCCAAACAGGTTAAACCCAGAGCTAGCTAGGCTAACTCCGGGGGTGTCTCTGCAGCAGCTCCTGTCGGAGAACTTGTGGTTTTTCTCACAGCAAGAGGCACTTGCACTGGAATCCACCGCCATGGCGGCATTCCAGGCAGTCCTCCTGTTAGACCTTTTGGTGGTCCCTCACGGTGTCTAAGTCGCGGCCACCTTTGGGAAATATCACTCCCGAAGGTGACCCAGCTTTTTTTGGGAGACTGTGTCAGTCTGGAGGTAGAGCCATCCCCTACCTAGCCCACCAGACCGGAAAAAACCTGTGGGCCAACCTGGTACTTCGGCGTAGGGACGCAGTCCTCACCCCGAGTGACCATGGCGGCTGGGCGTGAGGTGGGCACTGGGTCTTCGCAACGGAACCCGTGCGGAGGCGGATTTCCCTCTCTCTTACTTCCCCAGGAGAGATGGTGGAGGCGCTGCGGTGGAATGATGGCACACTGATGACAGATGACGTCTAGTCCACCAGGCAGTCTCAATGGCGTCCTGGGCAGCCCTCGAACGACGGCCACCAGCCCAAGGAGCTTGGTTTAGCACTTCCTCTGCGGCCAAGAACGATTGCATCGTCGAAGCCCCAAAGGAAAGACTCTGCCCTTCGAATTCTTCCAGGGGCGGTTGTCCTCAGCCCTCCTCCCATCCCTCCTTCCACGAGGGGGAGTGGGGAAGAAGTCGAAGAGAAGCGGGAAACGCTAGGGACGGCAACTTCCCCCTCACCTGCTGTCGGAAATGGGGGGATGCCTGGCTAGCTATTGGGCAACATGGCAAGCGCTAAGGAGCGGAGACCTGGATAGTAGACCGTCCTTCGGGAGGGGTATCTCTCACCCTTCGAGTCTCGGCCACACCCTCACCTCCAACCCGGTCCCACCTTCAGACCCTTACGTACCTGACCTGGAACATCAAACAAAAGACGTAGCCCTTCGGCAGGAAGTCCAAGCCATGCTGAGCAAGGGAGGCCATGGAGATTGCCAGGATCGTTCAACTGGCTTCTACAGCCGTCTTTTTCCTAGTGGAGAAGTCTTCGGGGGGCTGGCGCCCGTGATAGATCTCTCTTCCCTGGAAACCGATTCGTTTTGCCAGTGTTTTCACGATGGAGACAGCACGTACCGTGCTCAAATCCATCAGGGAGAACGACTTCATGCTTTCGGTGGACTTGAAGGACGCGTATTTCCAGATACCCATCCATCAATCTCCAGGAAGTACTCCGCTTCATCCTCGATGGACAGTGGTAAAACCAAATTCAGGGCACTTTGCTTCAGTCTCTCAACCGCCCCACAGGTGTTCACGCAAGTGTTCACGTCTGGTGTCTGCTTGGGCCCACTCGGTAGGGATACGTCTTCTGAGGTATCTCGACGACTGGTTGGTCCCGCTCGCAGTTGCTACAGGACAGGGATCGACTTCTCGAGTTCTGCCGCAATCTGGGGATCGTGGTGAACTTCGAGAAGTCCGATCTCAGCCCAAGCAGAGGATAAAGTACCTGGGTATGCTGATCGACAACGGAAGCAGGGCGAGTCTTCCCCACAGACTCGCGGATCAGCAGATCAGGGAGGCAGCATACTAGTTCCTGTCTCGGCAAGAACAGTCAGCTCAGCAGTGGGCAAGTCGTGATCGACCACCTGTCGTCACTCAAGAAGTTAGTCCCCCTCACAGGCGTCTTCACCTGTGTCTCTCCAGTGGAGACTAAAGAGAGTTGGTCACAGGCAACAGACCCACCTTACTTCCCCGTGTCCCCTCACGGAGGAGGAGAGGCAGGACCTAGCCTGGTGGCTGGACGACAGGAACCTCTTAAGGAAGGGAGGCCCCCCCCCCCCCCCCCCCAGGGCCCCCCCCCCCCCCCCCCCCCCCCCCGAGATATTGCTGATTCGGACGTGTCAACTGAGGGATGGGGCGCACACCTGGAGGAGTTTTGCTGGCTGACAGGAGGTTTTGGGATCATCACGACAAGCACCTTCACATCAACGTCCTGGAGCTCAAGGCAGCATTCCTCGCTCTCCAAGAATTCCAGGACCACTCGGTGGGACACTCAGTGGTGTTGGTGTGCGACAACACCACAGTAGTGGCATACGTCAACAAACAGGGGGGCTTAGTGTCCCTCCCGTTGCACCAGTTGACGTTGCAGGTGCTCGGTAGAGCTGTCAGCCTGCTACATTCTAGGCAAGAGGAATGTAGTAGCAGACAAGCTCAGCTGTCGGGATCAGGTGATTGGGACCGAATGGTCCCTACACCCAGACGTGGCGGAAAGGCTCTTCATCCTGTGGGGGCGTCCAGTAGTGGATCTGTTCGCCACCCAGCACAACAGAAAACTTCAGGTTTTCTCCTTGACCGTGCCGGACCCATGGGCAGCCGCAGAGGACGCTCTTCAACACCCGTGGGACAACCTCTCCGCGTACGCCTTTCCCCCGTTCTGCCTGAGTCGTAAGGTGATCAGCCGAGTGCTGGTCACCCCGAATCTCCGGATGATCCTGGTGGCTCCCTTGGTACCTGGACCTGCTAGCTCTGCTTGCAGAAGCACTGAGAGATTCCCCCTTGGCACAACCTTCTCGTCCAGCCACACGTGGAACGGTACCACCAGTCAGTCCAATCCCTACATCTTCACGGCTGGCTGTTATCCACCATCTCTTGCGAGCGATAGGCTTTTCTCGCCGAGCAGCAACAGAGGTGGCTGGGTACGTCAGACAGTCCTCTGCAGCTGTGTACCAGGGAAAGTGGGCAGTCTTCTGTGGTTGGTGTCGTAGACAGGGTCTATCTCCTCTCAGAGCCACTCTTCAGCAGGTAGCGGATTTCCTCGTATGTCTTTGCCAAGACAAGCTCCTCTCCGTCACCACAGTCAAAGGATACAGAGCTTACCCAGCACCTGAGCGGACAGAACAGCATCGAATCCTGTTGTGACTGCATGAATGGATGAGTGAATGAGAGTGTGACTGGCTTCTCTTCCCCATCTTTTTCTCCCCCTTTACCTGTGGGCAGAGGGACGCGGTCGTTACTTCGCTGAAACGGAGGCGATGCAGGTAAGCTACTCGACCGAGCTCCATCCTATCCCTTTCATTAGGGATAGGAGCGATTATCCACCACTTCCCCCGACAAGGGGGGTTAAGTGGAAGCCAACAAGAGACAAACCCATGACTTCATATTGCCTCTTGCAATAGGAACAAGTTCTTGCTTGCTAGTTTTAAGAGGTACACTTGCCTCCCTCTTATTACTTGGGCTAGAAGTCTGACCATTGATCCTGCGGTACATACCCAGATCATTGGGCAGAGGCTAGGATCCCTCCCTCTGCTCTTATGACCAGGGAGGGAACCAAGGTTGGACGAACACCAGTCTGTTCTTAAGACTCAGATTCCACCCACCAAGAAGCGAGTCTTCCTATTGTAAAGGACCGATGGTTTCTATTTGTATTGGAACAAATAACAATTTGTCGAAAATTGTATTTTTCCTAACTATACAAACCTGAGATCCTTTACACATAGTCCCACCTCATGCCACCCCTCACTGTTTTTTCCTGGGCCTAAAGCAAAGTGGATCTTCACCTCCCAGTCGTACGGTGCGCTGACTGTCGGACAAGCAGTTAACTACCGAACTCCCTTGTTCAAAGCTTACGACCGGTTCCAGCTGCCGCAAGTTACATTCCTATTGTAAAGGACCTCAGGTTTGTATAGTTAGGAAAAATACAATTTTTGACAAATTGTTATTTTGAATAATTTCAGGACCATGGGACAACAAATCAAGTCGTTTGCTTATTAATTTGGTAAAAGAATATCCTAAAGCTTATTTCATCCTTGATAAAGAATGTAAACGCACAGAAGCCTGGGAGATGATAAGAAACAAAATGTCAGAAGCTGGATACCAGTTCACAGTTCTTCAGGCAAGTTCTTGTTTTTATTCATTGATATCTTCATCTTAAATCTTTTTTTCTGGGCTTAGCCTGTGTCGCTACGTGAAATGTCCTTTTAGCACACATTTCTAAGGTAAATTAATGCTAACATACCAGAGAAAAAAGCTAAAATGGAAATGCCAGAATATTCTGGCTCATTCACCTTATATAAAAGGTTCAGTATGGTTTCTGGGGGCGAGTGAAACCACTACCACGGGTCTCTTAACCATTTAGAATTCATCCTCTTCAAAATCCCTCTACCAGAGAGGGGCCGATGCAAGGCCCACTCCCAGCTACGACTACTACTAGCGCCTCCAACTCCGAAACTCACCACCAGCGCCTCTACCGGACATCCTTTTCGTTAGCACCACCCAGTTCGCACGTGTTTTTCTCGATCTGTGTTTTTGTGCTTACTTTCTGGATTTATATCACCATGGAACGTCAAGCAATCGCTGTGTCTAAGTTAAGTACTGCTAGAAATGTTTCATGTCTTTTTAGCCGGGCAAGGGCCCGTTTAACCATTTTATTTCGGTTATGAAGACGGCGTCCCCGACGGCTTTGTTACCGAGTCGCTCTGCGTGGCTCGCTCCCACGTGTTTCATTATTTCGTGCTTCTTTCGGTCCCCTATACCGATTGCGCTCGAATATTTTAGCAGTACATGTTTATCATTATGGTTTTGCAGTTTTGACGTATTAATTTTATACTTATATTTACACGGGGGTTTGTTTGCGTTCTCATGAGCTTGTAGCCTACATCGCTCCTTGGCTCAGAGTTCATGCATGCATGTTCCTTTGTATTTAGGTCTATGATAGGCTCCCTTAGGACATACGTCCTTTCTTTTGGTCCTGACCACCCTGGCCACGGCCCTACGTTCCTACGTATCAGAATAGGCCAGCTCCTTTGAGTCGCTAGTCGTCCTCCCTTCTTGGTTGGCCCGATCTAGCATCTCCAGGACTATTCTTTCTCTTATCCTCAGTTTTCTTTCTTCCCCCCGTGTTTTTGTCAGGATGTTTTTGTATTCATGCCTTTTCAGACGGTTCGAGGTGGCCTAGGCCACCTCAGACCACTTGGTTTGTCTCACCGCGTGGCTCACACCACATCCGCGACGAGGCCAGGCGATCGCCGTGAGCCACCCAGCGTCGGTCCCCCATGCTTCCTCCTCCCTCTAGGGGGGGAAGTTCTGCTCGTTCACGTTGTCCCTGGCAACCGATCCGAGCTCCCTCCCTTCTTCCCCCCTTCCACGGGGGGGATACGGCAGTTAGTAGGGGTGGACACGCGACGCTAGCTCGGCTCGCACTGCTCGCTCGCACTGCTCTCACCCTTCGGTACTGAGGGGTTTCCCTGCGCGGCCGAGCCTCGTTTGGCCACCAGGTTTGGCTGCGCTCAGATCTCCTCGGTTCTCGAGCCGAGTTCTCTCTCACCCCGAGTCACCATCCTTCCTGCTCCGGCGGATAGGGGCTCCGGCACCGCCAGGCCCTAAGTTTGGTGACTGTAGAAGAGCTCCGCCATGTATTTTTAACTATTGCATGTTTACATTTATTACATTTATTGATTGTATACATCCTTTATGTTAGCTAAGTCGGCGGAGACCCCGCTCACCACCCGGGTTCACCACCTACTTATTCTAATGCTTTTTTACGGCGGAGTCATCCTCCCCGCCATAAATTGCTGGTCCCCTCCTGCTCCTCCCCCGCCGTTCTCGTACTCCTCGTTCCGGCGTATAGATTAGGTAATTCTGTTTCGGTGAATTTTTCGTCCTCCGGCAACACCGGGGACACACTGATTCTAGTTTTACCAACTCTATCGGACACCCACCACATTACACGGCAGGAGAACAGGTAGAGACCAAGCCTTAAATTATCTAGTAACTCCGGCGTACTCTGGTGTTATGATATATCATTTCATGGACTTAGTCCAACTAGTTAGTGTTGATACTCATGTATCATTTAACTTACAGGCCACCCACTGCCAGGAGTCAGGCTGCAATGCCGTTCTCCAGAACCCCTGTGGGCACGAGGTCTGCTGGACCCACGCTACCTGCGCCATCCGATTTGGTGAGCTGGCTGTTTGGCACCATGAGAGCTGCACCATTTGTTATGAATTGGTGGACCAGGTCTCCTCCAGAGTAAGTACGTCGCCGGATACCAAGCTTTCTCATATGTATTTTATTGGCCTATATATACAAATCCTTCTGAGTGATGGAGGAAGTAGCAGCTCTCAACTTAGACCTTGAGCCCATGACGGTAGACGCCGCAGGCAGGAGGGTGAGTGAGGCAGGTTTGGTAGGGGCTCAAGGTTTACCCTTGAGCCATTCTAGATCTTCTTCCCCTGTTCCTTCTTCTTCCTTCCAGGGATTCTCCGAGGATGGGCAATCTGTCAGACTGAAGTCCACCCAGGTGATCCCTAAAGTTAAAGGGAAGCGTGATATAAAGACGCTTCACAAGACTCTGTCTAAGAAGTCTAGTTCGGGTGGCTCTCAGAAATCTCCGGCTCACCATCCCGGAGGAGAAAACCCCAGGACTTCTTTGTATTCAAAGGGCTCCAGAGGAAAGTCTTCTAAGGACAAGGCTCAGCTCCTACCCGACCCTGAGCCCTCAACCTCAACAGTAGCCCGTCCTAAGACTCCCAGGGAGAAGCAGGAACCTACTCCCTTTGACACGGACTCATTTACTGCAAACATTATGCAGCAAATGGGTAGTCTAGTAGGGAACTTGGTTCAGAACAAGTTCCAAGAGATGCTTTCCCACATCTCTTCTTCCTTGGAGGAGTCAGGCCAGTCAATCCGGGCTATCTCGGATAGGCTGGTCACTCAGGAGAACCTCATAGCAGGTCTCCGTGAAAACCCTGCGACAGGTCTTGCACAGCCTGGTATGTCAGCCCAAGCCATGCCGGACTACAATACTCTCCCTCCTGACACGGCGAGTAATCCCTGGAGGATCTCGTCAAGGACAGGATGCTGACGTTGGCGGACTGTGGAACTCGAAGGCTTGAGGACTTAGAGTTCCACCCAGCAAATTTGCAACCCCCCTTCATCGGTTATGCCCGCCTTACGGAGGCTGCCATGAGGAGAGAAGATAAGATCCCTAAAGAGATGGTAATCTTCGGCCGGGATCAAGCCCAACGAGACTGACTAAGAAGCCTAGAGGATTGGGACTATAAATACCAGGGTCCAAGCGTTTAAGAGCGCTTTCACTATGTTTGTAGTGGACGGAGAAACACCCATCCCGTTCACTACGAAGGTGACGGAGCTGACTATGCAGGCCGCTATGAGAGAAGAACCGATGCCGCAGCTCCGGGAAACAGAGCCTACATCACTCCTCCTCCCTGGTATGGAAGATCTATGGGCAGATCTCCCGGCCACCTTTTCGGTCGGGAAACTGAAACCAGACTGTGCCATCACTCAATTTAGTGAGCGGCTACCTAGACTTCCAGACAGTCTCATTCAGGCCGAATTCGATGCCCGAACGAGACTATCCAGATCCCTCAATACTCTGGTCATGACAGAGGTTTCAGCCGTTACATATGGTGACGAACCTCTGTTTAAGCCAAATCACATTTGCACACAGTGCAATGTGATTTGTATGACTTTATCGTGGCAAGGCGTAAGTGCCGGAAACATGTCCTGCAAGAAGCCACCATCCGTCACGAGCCAAATAAATTACTGGCCGCTCCGATCTGGGGTGCTGAGCTGTTCCAGAATCGTAGTAAACTCAGTACAATGTGAGGCTACAAGACTCAACCATCTCTCAAAGTTCGCTGGGATTATCCACCGTAAAGGAAACCCTGAGTCGACTTCTTCAGCCAAGAAGTCAAAGAAGCCAGGAAATTCCAGCCTTTCAGGCTTCCCCAGCAACAGACAATGGTTCAGACGGTTCCGGTCTCTCAGGTGCCGCAACCATCAACGTCAAAGGCACAGCCTCAGCAACAGTTTCTGCTGCTGACACCGCCTCAAAACCAAGCCTCTAAGTCATACGCTGTCTCCCCGGCCCTCAACACAGTATTTGAAGGCCAGTCATTTCAGCCTTTCAACAGGTTCGGCAGGGGTAGCAGGGCTAGGGGTGCCTTTCGTCAGAGAGTCAGAGGAAGAGCATCTAGCCGGGGTAAGCACTTAGGAGGAGGGCGCGGGACACGCCCTTCCCCGAGCCAGTGAGAACCCTCAGGTAGGAGGGAGACTGTTCCTCTTTCGTCACAGATGGAGGTTCAGCAGCTGGGCACAGAGCATTGTGTCCAAAGGCCTAGGATGGAGCTGGACCAAAGGCCCTCCTCCATCCAAAATCTTCTATCAACAACCGACAGCGGAATTGATAGAGTATGCCCAAGAAATCCTTCAGAAAGGAGTAGTGTCAAGAGTCAAGCACTTAAAGTTTCAAGGTTGCTTGTTCAGTGTGCCAAAGAAAGGCTCAAACAAACAAAGAATAATTCTAGACTTGTCCCGTCTAAACTTATTCATTCGTTTCGACAAGTTCAGAATGCTATCTCGCAGGTGCGGACCTTACTACCCTGTGGGGCCGTCACCACCTCTATCGATCTTACAGACGCATACCATCATATTCCAGTAGCAAGACACTTCCGCCGTTCCTAGGTTTCAGACTAGGGAACCAGGCATTCTCCTTCAAGGTAATGCCTTTCGGGCTCAATGTAGCCCCCAGGATTTTCACGAAATTGCCGGAAACAGTGGTTCAAGAACTCAGGTCTCAGGGAATAATGTTAGTTGCGTATCTGAACGATTGGCTAGTTTGGGCCACAAACATTGAAGAGTGCCACAAAGCGACGGTCAAAGTAATCCAGTTTCTGGAACACTTAGGATTCCAGATAAACAAGACCAAGTCCCGGTTGACACCGGACTCTCGCTTTCAGTGGCTGGGCATTCAGTGGGACTTGAACTCACACACTATCAATTCCGTCGTTGAAGAGGAGAGAAATAGCCAAAGCAACCAGACAATTTCTCAAGTGCAAGCAAACGTCTTGAAGGAGCCAGGAAAGGATCCTGGGCTCTCTACAGTTTACCTCAGTAACGGACGTTCTGCTAAAAGCAAAACTCAAAGACATAAACCGAGTCATTTGTGTGAGAAGTTTTAATTGATTCATGTATTCATTCATCTAATTCATTTCATTTAATCATATAATACTGCAGCGCTGAATGACCTTTGCAGGTCCCAGCGCTTGGGCTAAGCCCTAAATTCCATAATCAATCAATCAATCAAGGGCAAACAACAGGTCCCAGGACAAGCTGTCCGCTATCCTGGCGATCTTACGCAAGCGCCTCCGCCTCTGGGCAGAGGTCAAGAATTTGTCGAAGTCAATTCCTCTTCAGTTCCCTCCACCGGCATTAGTTATCCACACAGATGCATCACTAACCGGCTGGGGAGGGTACTCTCAGTACAAGAAAGTACAGGGGACTTGGTCCTTTCCATTCCGCCAGCTCCATATCAATGTATTGGAAGCTATGGCAGTGTTCCTCACCCTGAAAAGAACTTCAACCAGCCAAGAAATCTCACATCAAGCTGGTGTTAGACAGTGCAGTGGTAGTACACTGCATCAACAGGGGAGGCTCCAAGTCAAGCCATGTGAACCATGTCATGATAGCCATATTCTCACTGGCAGCCATGAACAAATGGTACCTGTCCGCCACACACCTAGCGGGAGTAAGGAACGTGATAGCAGATGCGCTATCTCGCTCAGTCCCACTAGAGTCGGAGTGGTCCCTGGACAAGCAGTCATTCAATTGGATCTGTCAACAAGTTCCGGGGCTTCAGGTGGATCTTTTCGTCACGGAGTCGAATCACAAACTCCCTTGCTACGTGGCTCCCAACCTGGACCCTCTGGCTTATGCCACGGACGCCATGGCTATAGACTGGAATCAATGGAAGAAGATTTACATCTTTCCTCCAGTGAATCTTCTTTTGAAGGTTCTGAACAAACTCAGGACTTTCAAGGGACGCGTTGCTCTAGTAGCCCCCAATTGGCCCAAGAGCAATTGCTTCCCACTTCTATTGGAGTTGGGACTCCGACCTCAACGGATTCCCAATCCCAAATTATCCCAACTAGTACAAACGAAGACGTGTACGCTTCCTCAAGAATTCAGAAAACCCTAACTTTATGGACTTCATGAAGTTTGCGGCAAAAAGGGATGCCAACTTCGACCCTCAAAACATCCTATTCTTAGAATCTGATAAACGAGAGTCAACCCTTCGTCAATATGACTCAGCAGTTAAAAAAACTACTAGCTATTTTTCTGAGGGAGTCTGAATCTCAAACCATGACAACCAACCTGGCCATTTCCTTTTTTAGATCGTTATTTGAAAAAGGTTTAGCAGCTAGTACTATACTACTAAATCAGCATTAAAGAAAATCTTCCAGTTTGGTTTCAAAATAGATCTAACTGACTCTTATTTTTCATTTATCCCTAGAGCCTGTGCTAGGCTCAGACCATCAGAGAGGCCTAAGTCTGTGTCATGGTTCTTAAATGATGTTCTCAAGCTGGCCTCAGATACTGATAACGATTCATGTGACTTTTTACCCCTCCTGAGGAAAACATTATTCCTTTTAAGTCTAGCTTCAGGAGCCAGGGTATCTGAACTGTCGGCTCTATCTAGAGACTCAGGTCATATAGAGTTTCTCCCTTCAGTAGAAGTATTACTTTCTCCAGATCGTCAATTTTTAGCTAAAAATGAGGATCCAATGGCGAGGTGGGCGCCTTGGGAAATTCTTCCACTTCCTCAGGACCCTTCCTTATGTCCAGTTACTGCCCTAAGAGCATATCGTACTAGAACGGCCATAAGATCTTCAGGCCCTTTATTCACGAGGGAAAAAGGTGGTACCATTTCCTGAAAAGGAATTAGGCAGCAAATATTATATTTCATTAAACAAGTCAACCCAGAATCTTTTCCCCGGGTACATGACATTAGGGCAGTAGCTACCTCAGTCAACTACTTTCAACATATGAATTTTGATGATCTGAAAAAGTATACAGGCTGGAAATCTCCGACAGTGTTCAAACGTCACTACCTCAAGTCCTTAGAAGCTCTTAAATTTCCAGCAGTGGCAGCGGGAAACACAGTTTCTCCTGACACTGCTTAAGTAGTAATAAGTAGCTTAGATCTAGATCTCCTTTCTACCTGCCTCACTGACGTCCTTCCTGTGGCTCTGCCACCATGTAGCCTTTCTTATGCCTTAGATGCCACATGTTGTACATAGTTGTGATGTTTCCTTATTTTTTGTGGGGGGGATTACTCACACAGAATTTATATTATATGATATTGTATCTATCTTTAAGGTTAATATTAAGTTACTGTATTTAATCTTAAGCCTTTATTATAATCATTTCTAGTTTGTGAGTTTATTTTAGATTATAATAATTAATATTAATTGTTTTTTATTTGTTCCTTACAATATCTATTTTTGCTCATTTATTCAAGCTTGTGGCCAATTCTCTGGTACTATTTCACGTAGCGACACGGGCTTAGCCCAGAAAAGGGATTTTGATGAAGGAAAAATCTATTTCTGGGCAAGGGCCTGTGTCGCCCAGTGAAATCCCACCCTTCTTTTATAACCCCACCCTGGGGCCCAAGCTTGACAGGCTAACTCCAAGGATGACCGGTAGAGGTGCTGGTGGTAGTGTTGGAGGCGCTAGTAGTAGTCGTAGCTGGGAGTGGGCCTTGCATCGGCCCCTCTCTGGTAGAGGGATGAATCTAAATGGTAAGAGACCCGTGGTAGTGGTTTCACTCGCCCCAGAAACCATACCGACACCTTTTATATAAGGTGAGCGAGCCAGAATATTCTGGCATTTCCATTTTAGCTTTTTTCTCTGGTATGTTAGCATTAATTTACCTTAGAAATGTGTGCTAAAAGGACATTTCACTGGGCGACACGGGCCCTTGCCCAGAAATAGATTTTTCCTTCGTCAAAATCCCTTATTTCAGTGACTAAGAAGAGTTCCCATCCCATAAACATCCTGAAGATGTCAGTGAAAGAGATAAATTAGAATGGACCTGTAAACATGACCCACTATAGTGTTGAAAAGAGAGAGAAAGATAAATTACCTGTCGTTAAATGGATAGGGGTGTCTTAAAGACTTACTAGTTGAACTGAGGAGACACTGTAAGAAGGAAATAAATTAAAATACATCACAAGGCTTTGCAGTCACAAAGGAAGTACTTCACTAACTTTTCTATTGAGTTTTGTGAAATGCAAAATAAATTATTTTTTCATAAAGTTAATTCATCTTCATTGGTTGTACCACAAAGCAAAATGTAGAACAAAATTAAATAGAAGCATTGAAAAGGAAAGGAGGAGGAAGAAGGCAATGTATCTAATTATCATCTTAGGGTGCTGTATTACTGTTGTTCGTGCTCCTAATTGCCACCACCACCACCCACCAAAATTCAATCACAAAAGGTGTGATGTCTTTCTGCCAGTTGATTGCTTGTTACTTCTACCTCTGATTTGTAGTGTTAATAAAAGAAAAGTACATAATGTGAAAGCATATAAAATACTTTGAAGTGAAACCAGTAAGGAAACTTGGTGCAAATATAGTTAAAAAATTGAAATCTGATATTTGCCTGCAAGGTGACGGTATTGGAATACAACTAGGGATTCAAAGAATATCAGGATGAAAATTTAAAAATAAAAAAGGATAGGATGCATTCTGATACCCTTGCTATTGGAATCATTTAGTACCATTTGGAACTGGGTTTTCCAGGTGTGATATCAAAGTAAAAAAAAAGTCAGATCTTTCCTTTATGAATACAGTGGGGGTCTCTCCCCCCCCATTCGTGTTCTCAAGAATTGCAGACTCGCCCATTCGTGGATTTTTCTTTGGATCATATCTACCCATTGTTCGCAGGAAATTCACCTGTTTGTGGTATTTTTAATCGAGAAATATTTACAAATGACAGTATTTTCATATTTTCGTGACTAAATGCCCTATTTGTGATAAAACTTATAATATTCAGTTATAAGCATTTTAAGGGATGGTTTTCTTGTGTTTGATCAAAATTTTTCAGTTATAAGTATTTTTAGAGGGGTTTTCTTGTGTTTGATCAAAATGTAATCAGTTATAAGCATTTTTAGAGGGGTTCTAAGTATTCAGCAATTCTAGCTATTTGTGAGGGGTGGGGGAGTCTGGTATGCATCCCCCAAGAATACGGTGGTTCACTGTAAGACTAATGTTAACCTATCCCCTTAGCTATATTAGTGAAAGTGTGAACTGAATTAGAAGGTAATAGGACTACTACAACAAACGTTCTCACTTGCCAGCTTCGAGGTAATGAACATTATTAGCAAGGCAAAGTGTCACACATTGGAACTGTCCCGTTTTCAGAAATAGCATTTGCTAGAAAATCATTTTATATCCTGTTTTTGTACATTCAACTTCCCAGGCAGATATATACTTATCTATAGACTCCGTCGTCCCCGACAGAAATTCAAATTTCGCGGCACACGCTACAGGTAGGTCAGGTGATCTACCCTCCCACTGCTGGTTGGTGGGACTAGGAACCATTCCCGTTTTCTAATCAGATTTTCTCTGTCGCCGGTTCCAACAACGGTCCTGACCTGATTTTCGCTTTTCGTTCGCCTTTGATCTTTTGGACTGTCTTTTTGGTGAAGTATTGGATCGTTGGTTTGGCATACGCTATTGTGGATTGTTTTTGGATTATGCTTTTGGATTTTTCTTAGAATGTCAGACTGCTTATGTAATTAGAGTGTGTGTGAATGAGGGGAGTAATGTGAGGCTACCGAAGGGTTCGGTAGACCCTCACACTGTATGCAAGAGGTGTCGGGAGAATGAGTGTTCTTTTACTAATCCTTGTAAGGAGTGTGAATGTCTGAATGAGGAAAGATGGAATACTCTAACTTCCTACTTGAGGAAGTTAGAGAAGGATAGAATTAGGAAGGCTTCTTCTAGAAGCACGAGTAGGTCTCGTTCTAACGAGCCAGTTGAGGGTACGGTAGTTCCTATTCCTAATGTAGTTGTAGCATCCTCTCCTACGGTTTCAGCTCCTTCGCCCTTCACCGAACCTGTGGATTCGTCCGTGGAGATGGCTAACATGAAAGCCGCTTTACGAAGGATGGAGCTTCAAATGCTTGCATGGGAAGGTAAGAGTGCAGTGTACAGTGAGTGCAGTGGAGGGGGCGTCTGATCGGCTCTGCAACGCTCCCAGGCCTAGACCTCTTCCAAACTCCCAGGCCCAGTGGAGGAGGAATGTCGAAAACCGTAAGGAGGTTGTGGAGAATCCCCACCGGTCAGGCGTCCCTTCGGCAGGATCTGTCGTTTCGTCCCAGACTGCCAGGGATCGCCGTTGTACAGGCATCCTTAAACAGTGCTTTTCTTCGTCTGATTCGGCTTCTCCTAGACGTGGTTGGAGTACGGCTGAGGAGTCACTCCCCTTGAAGAGGACCTGGAAGGCTCCCAGCAGTATGTTGGACTCCAGCCCAGAGCGGTTCCCAGAGGAGTCTCCTGCGGACAGGAAGAGAGCCAGAAGAGCCCCTTCCAGCCCTGCGCCTAGTGTGGAGCCTCCTTCAGCTTCTAGACTTTTTTCACTGCCCTTGGAAGCGGACCAAGAGGGTTCTACTGCGAAGATCCTTCTTAATCTGCAAGAGCAGATTTCGTCTCTGGTGGGCACTCTAGTTAGAGATCCTCCTCGCAGGAAGGACGTATCGCTTCCAGTTAAGAGGTCTCAACGCCCTCTGCTCAAGAGGAACTCCTCTAGAGACGAGAGTTTGTCTCCGAGAAGCTCCAAGCGCCTCTCCCCAATTAGGCTCTCTCGCCCTGACAAACACGGTTCTCTTGATGCTCGCACCTCTCCTCGCAGCCATGTTTCGCCTCAAGGACGCAACTCTCCTCGAAGACGCGCATCTACTAGCAAGCTCTCGACGCCGACCAGGCGCACAGGCGGCGCCATCCAGCCACGCGGCGCCAGCCAGGCACGAGGCGCCACCCAGCCGCGAGGCGCTACCCAGCCGCGAGGCACCAGCAAGGCGCGCAGGCGCCACCCAGCCTTGAAGCGCCAGCCAGGCGCATGGTGCCGGACAGGCACTCGACTCCTACCAGGCGCTCTTCTGCTAAGCGATCTCCTTCTGTCGACCGTTTTCTTCGCGTTGAAGCTCCTCTCCTCGCAAACGCTCCTCCCCTTTCAAGCTCTCGTCACGAGACAGGCGCTCTTCGCCTACCAGACGCTCTCCTTCCTTCTGCCGCTCATCTCCTTGCAGATTTGCAGAGAAAGGCCTCGATGAAGTTTCGGATGAGGAAACTCCTAGAGTTGCAGCGCTATCAGACTACAAGACTTTGGCGGCCCTACTGGTTCAGGAATTCGGCGATTGGCTCAGCCCAGCTGCTCCTCCCTCTCCTCGGTCGCTGTTCTCCAGCACTAAGACGGCAAAGACTTCCTCCTTCTTAAAGGTGCGCCCGACCATTTCGATGAGGAAAGCCCTCCAATCGGTAGGAGCATGGTTTTAAGTCCAAAGAGGAGGCAGGGAAGACAGTTTTTTCTTGTCCTCCCTCCAAGCTCTCGGGAAGGAGAGGTATGTGGTACGAGACTGGAGAGCCGATGGGGCTGGGACTTCCATCTTCTGCGGAGGCGAATTTCTCTACCTTGGTAGATTCCGCTAGGAGGTATGCCCTCCCCACGGCCAAGACTACATGGGGTATGACAGAGATGGACCATTTCCTCAAGGGACTCTTCCATGTCTTGGAAGTGTTTAACTTTTTGGATTGGTCCCTTGGGGCTTTGGCCAAGAAAACTCTGGATCCTGAGTTTCTAGAACCTGTTCTTAACAGCGTGTTGTCCTGTATGGACAAAGCTGTCTGGGACGGATCGGGAGAATTAGCTTTTCTCTTCGGAGCAGGAGTATTGAAGAAAAGAGCAGTGTTTAGCTCTTTTCTTACGAAATCCGTTTCCCCGGTTCAGAGGGCTTCCTTATTGTATGCCCCTCTATCCAACCAATTGTTCCCTTCCCAGTTGGTGAAGGATATTTCTCACTCCCTGACTGAAAAGGCTACCCAGGATCTGTTGGTTCAGTCTGCTAGGAAGGCGAGACCAGCTACCTCCTCCGTCAGGAAGGAGAGTCACCCTCCTCAAGCGTCCTTTCAAGGGTCCTTCTTTCAGAGCATCTGTCTGAAGAAAAGGACCTGAAAAGTGAGGTAGGTCCTCTTTCAGGCCCTTCAAGAGGGCCAAATAGGACTCGGGTCCTCCAGACTTCAGTAGGTGCCAGACTTCTCAATTTCACAGAAGCCTGGGCACGGAGAGGAGTGGACAACAACGCCCGTCTCTATTCTGGAAAAGGGATACCTCATCCCCTTCAAGGAAAGACCGCCCTTGACCTCAACGCCGAGGGAACTTACTGCAAAATACAAAGACCCTGTTCTGCGGCGAACCCTTCTTCTCTTAGTGGACCAGATGCTGGAGAAGGAGGCCATAGAACCCAGTGCAGAGATCCCATCCCCAAGGATTATACAATCGCTGTTCCTCGTACCAAAAAGCCTCGGGGGGTGGAGACTGTCCTGGACGTAAGCGCCTTGAATCGCTTTGTTGGAGAAAAGGAAGTTCTCCATGGAGACAACTTCCTCGGTTCTGGCTGCTCTTCGTCCAGAAGATTGGATGGTTTCCCTGGACCTTCAAGACGCGTACTTCCACTTACCGATTCATCTGTCTTCAAGAAAGTATCTCAGGTTCCTGATACAAGGGAAGATCTTCCAGTTCAGGGCTTTGTGCTTCGGCCTGTCGACAGCCCCTCAAGTATTCACGGGGCTCATGAAAAATGTAGCCAGATGGTTACATTTGAAGGGGGTGAGGATATCACTTTATTTGGACGACTGGCTTATTCGAGCCAAGTCGGAACTTCAATGTCTGGAGGACCTACGTACAACTCTGTTGATGACCCGGTCTCTTGGACTGTTGGTAAACCTCAAGAAGTCCCAGATGATCCCCAGCCAGAATCTTGTCTATCTGGGGATTCGGATGGATTCTCGGGATTTTCGTGCATTTCCATCCCAAGAAAGGCTCGATCGGGGTATGGAAAAATTGACAGCCTCCTTAGAGAAAGAGCGAAGCTCCGCGAGGGAATGGCTGAGTCTGCTGGGGACCCTTTCCTCGCTGGAGCAGTTCTTCGCTCTGGGAAGGCTTCACTTGAGACCCCTGCAATTCTATCTCAAAAGGATGTGGGATCAGAAGTCAGAAGACTTGGCAGATTCCTTCCCAATCCTACAGGAGGTAAAGGAGCAACTGAGTTGGTGGCTAACTCAGCTCAAGTTGAATAGGGGCTTGTCCCTGCTGAAGCCGAGCCCGCACCTAGTGTTGTTCTCAGACGCGTCAGAGTCGGGTTGGGGAGCAACACTAGGGGCGGAGGAAGTGTCAGGCACCTGGAAGGGGGAACAGGTGACCTGGCACATCAAGTGAAAGAGCTATTTGCAATCTTTCTGGCTCTAAAGTCTTTCGAGTCGAAAGTCAGAGGCATGGTGGTCCAAGTCAATTCGGACAACACCACGGCTCTGGCATACATCCGAAAACAAGGAGGGATACGTTCCTTCTCCCTTTACGAGAGAACAAGAACCCTGCTTATCTGGGCGGAGGAGAGAGAGATTACGCTCCCAACCAGATTCGTCCAGGGAGAGAGGAATGTGAGAGCAGACCTGTTGAGCAGGAGAAACCAAGTCCTCCCAACGGAATGGACGCTCAATCTAGATGTTTGCCAAAGGCTGTGGACACTTTGGGGCAGACCTCATATAGACCTGTTCGCCACGTATCAGAACAAGAGGCTGGACAACTTTTGCTCCTCCATAGCGGACCCGAGAGCAATAGCAATCGACGCTCTCCTCCTAGACTGGGCAGGCATCGATGCTTACGCGTTTCCCTTTTTCAAGCTGGTGGGGGAAGTAATGAAAAAGGGATTTTGACGAAGGAAAACTCTATTTCTGGGCAAGGGTCCGTGTCGCCCAGTGAAATAATCCCTTAAGTTCATTATTTCTAGGTAAATGATACTAACACTACCAGAGAAAAATTAAAAATAGGGGGATGTCAGAATAACTGACTCGCTCACCCTAAATAAAAAAGAGGGTGTCGGTATGGTACTGGGGCGAGTGAGACCACTACCACGGACCTCTTGCCATTTAGAATTGTCCTACATCAAAATCCCCCTCCCTGAGAGAGCTGATACACGGCCGGCGCCGGCAACTACTACTACACATCCTCCCACACCGACCGCAGCGCCTCTCATGGCCATCCTTGAAGTTAGAGACCAATCTTGGGCGCAAGGGTGGGAGAAATAAGGGGGGGATTCACCTGGGCGACACGGACCCTTGCCCAGAAATAGATTTTTTTTCCTTCGTCAAAATCCCTTTTCTGGGCTCAGTTCGTGTCGCTTCGTGAAATAGTACCAGAGAATTAGCACGAGATTGAAGAGAAGTAAAATAAGGTCTCAAGAAAAAAAAAAAAAAAAATGATTATAATCTAGTTGAAAAAATTAGAGTTATCATTCATAAATTAAACTTAACATAATGTAACATGTGTTAGCCTTAAAAAAATATAATAGGACTTAAAACTAAACTTAGGCTAACTTATGATAACTTAAACTAGATTTGAATGAACAGTTATGTACAAGTGAGACACTCTAGCATAAAAATAAGAGAGGATAACTCACAATAGTTCTAATATTTATCAGTAAAATAAGGGAGAACATCACCAAGCAGTCACAGTCAGTAGAAATATTTACAAGTGTGAGTGCCCTTAGCAAGAAAATAAGGGGCACATCACCATTTTTAGCCTTTCTAGGCAGCTAAGGCTCAAAACATGATTGAGCTTGACGGTAAGGTTAGGGGAAATATATTGGTGAGGCAGGTAGAAAGGAGATCTGGATCTTCGACTACAACTACTAGACAGTGTCAGGAGAAACTGTTTCCCGCTGCCACTGTTGGAAATTTAAGAGATTCAAGGATTTCAAGTAGTGACGTTTGAAGACTGTCGGCGATTTCCAGCCCGTGTACTTTTTCAAATCATCAAAATTCATATGCTGGAAGTAATTAATAGAGGTGACTACTGCCCTGATGTCATGGGCCCTGGGGAATGAATCAGGATTAGCTTGTTTAATAAAGTACAGGATTTGTTGTCTAATCCCTTTTATTGAAATAGTGCCATTTTTTTCCCTCATAAAGAGGGGGCCTGAGGATCTAGATGATGTCCTGGACAGATAGGCTCGTAAGGCCGTCACTGGACATAGAGAAGGGTCCTGGGGAAGAAGGAGGACCTTCCAAGGAGCCCACCTCATTAAAGGATCCTCATTTTTTGCTAAAAAGTTACAATCTAGAGATAATAGGACTTCTCCTGGGGGGAGAAATTCTACATGACCAGAGGCTCTGGAAAGGGCCGACAGTTCTGATATTCTGGCTCCTGAGGCCAGGCTTAATAAAAATAATGTTTTCCTCAATAACATTATATAGTTGCATGAATCGTTGTCAGTATCTGAAGCCAGTTTGAGAACGTCATTCAAGAACCATGAAATTGAACTAGGTCTTTCTGAAGGTCTGAGCCTAGCACAGGCTTTAGGAATAGACAAAAAGTAAGAGTCTGTTAGGTCTATCTTAAAGCCAAACTGGAAGATTTTCTTTAAAGCTGATTAATTGGTGGTAATAGTACTAGCTGCTAGACCTCTTTCAAACAGAGATCTGAAAAAGGATATAGCTAAATTAACTGTCATGGTTTGGGCGTTTGTTTCCTTCAGGAAATTTGCTAGTTTCTTAACGGAAGCAATCATACTGTCGCCAAAGTTGATTCCCTTTTTATCCGATTCTAAGAAAAGGATATTTTGGGGATCAATATTTGCATCTCTCTTAGCCGCAAACTTCATGAAGTCCATAAAGTTAGGGTTTTTAGAGTTCCTGAGGAAGCGAACACAGTCCTCATTTGTACTGACTGAGACAGTTTGGGATTGGGGATCCGTTGAGGTCGGAGACCCAATTCCAGGAGGAGAGGATACCAATTGCTCTTGGGCCAATCCGGAGCTACCAGAGCTACTTGTCTTTTGAATGTCCTGAGTTTGTTCAGGACTTTCAATAGAAGATTCACTGGAGGGAAGATGTATACCTTCCTCCATTGATTTCAATCTATGGACATGGCGTCTGTGGCATAAGCCAGAGGGTTCAGGTTGGGGGCCACATAGCAGGGGAGCTTGTGGTTCGCTTGTGATGCGAAAAGATCCACCTGGAGGTCTGGGACCTTTTGGCATATCCACTGGAATGAGCGCCTGTCCAGGGACCACTCCGATTCTAGAGGAACTGATCGAGACAGTGCGTCTGCTATCACGTTCCTTACTCCCGCCAGATGAGTGGAGGATAGATGCCATTTGTACTTGGTTGCTAGAGAGAAAATGGCTATCATGACATGGTTCACATGCTTTGATTTGGATCCTCCCCTGTTGATGCAGTGTACCACTACTGCGCTGTCCAAAACCAGTTTTTTGTGGGAATTCTTGGCTGGTAGAAGCCTCTTCAGAGTGAGGAATACTGCCATAGCTTCCAAAACGTTTATGTGAAGCCGGCGGAACTGAGGTGACCAAGTCCCTTGAACTTTCTTGAATTGGGAGTATCCTCCCCACCCGCTTAGAGAGGCGTCCGTGTGGATAACCAACGCCGGAGGGGGGAACTGGAGAAGAACTGATTTGGACAGATTCTTGGCCTCCGCCCAGGGGCGGAGACGTTTGCGAAGAATCGGCGGGATTACTGACAACTTGTCTCGAGATTTGACATTTGCTCTTGAGCACCAAACTCGATTTATATCTTTCAATTTTGCTTTCAACAGAATGTCTGTGACTGATGCAAACTGGAGGGAACCTAGGATCCTTTCCTGGTTTCTCCTTGATATCTGTTTGCATTTGAGGGATTGTCTTATTGATTTGGCTATTTCCTTCCTCTTGACCAAAGGAATTGACAGAGTGTGGGAGTTCAGGTCCCACTGAATGCCGAGCCACTGAAAACAAGACTCCATCGTTAGCCTGGATTTGGTCTTGTTTATTTAGAACCCCAGATGTTCCAGAAAATGAATTAGTTTGTTTGTGGCTTTGAGGCATTCCTCGACGGTTGTTGCCCAGATGAACCAATCGTCAAGGTACGCTACTACCATTATCCCTTGTGATCTCAGTTGTTGGACTACTGATTCCGCTATTTTCGTGAACACCCTGGGGGCTACGTTCAGCCCGAAGGGCATCACCTTGAAAGAGAATGCCTGGTCTCCCAACCTGAAGCATAGATATGGGCGGAAGTGTCTCGCGACTGCGATATGATAGTATGCGTCTGTAAGATCTATAGAGGTGGTGACGGCCCCACAGGGAAGTAAGCTCCGCACCTGCAAGATAGTCAGCATTTTGAACTTGTCGCAACGAATGAATAAGTTTAGACGGGACAAGTCTAAGATTATTCTTCGTTTTGTCGAGCCTCTCTTTGGCACGCTGAACAAGCGTCCTTGAAACTTTAAATGTTTGACTCTTGATACTACTCCTTTCTGAAGGAGCTCTTGCGTATACTCTGTCAATTCCTTTGTTGGTGCTTGAAGGAATGTTTTGGATGGAGGAGGACCTTTGATCCAACTCCATCCCAGCCCTTTTGACACAATGCTTTGTGCCCAGCTGCTGAATCCCCACCGGTGTCGGAAGAGGAACAGCCTCCCTCCTACCTGAGGGTTCCTATTGGGTTTGGACAGGACGTGCTCCATGTCCTCGAAAGTTTCTCCCCCTATCTGGGGGTCCGCTCCCCAGATAGAAGACGAGAGCAGTTTGTTCGGCTCATGCTGTATAGTGGCTTCCTGGAGGACATGCTTCCTGCAGTTACGCCTAGCTACCACAAAGTCATACAGATCAGACTGTACAGTCTGTGTCTGAGCCTTTGCCAAAAGTTGGAACAGAGGCTCCGTACCATAGGTAATGGCGGCAACCTCTGTCATCACCAAGGCGTTCAGTGTCCTCCCTAGCCTGGTCCTAGCGTCGAACTCCGCTTGGATCAGGTTATCCGGTAGTCTTGGGAGTCTCTCCCCGAACTGTTCTATAGCGCAGTCCGGTTTGAGCTTCCCGACCGTGAAGGAAGCTGGAAGATCAGCCCAGAGATCCTCAGAACCTGGGAAGAGCGGAGATGTTGGATCCGACTCTCTCAGCTGGGGAAGAGGCTCGTCTTCCATAGCGGCCTGGATTGTCACTTCTGCCAACTTTGTGGTAAAGGGGAGCGGTGTCTCCTCCGACACAAAGATGGTGAATGGGCTTTTGAAAGCCTGAAGTTTGGTATTTACGCAGTCCCATTCTTCAAGGCATCGAACCCATTCTCTCTGGGCTTGTTCCCGACTGTATATTAGTCTCTTTCGGAATCTTATCCTCTCTCCTCAGAGCTGACTCCGTTAACCTGGCGTAACCCATGAAAGGTGGTTGAAGGTTGGCGGGGTGGAACTCGAAGTCCTCAATACGACGAGTTCCACAGTCCGGAATGGAGATCATTCCGTCCTTGAAGGGTGCGAAGGCTGCGACCCTCCAAGGATTGCTCATAGTGAAGGGGGGAAGAGAGTTGTAATCTGGCATTGGGGTCATTCGGCACCTGCCAGGGGAAGAACTGCTGGGGGATTATCCTTAAGGCCCGCCAGCAAGTTTTCTTGGTTCGTGAGTCGCTCTGAGGTATTCTGGATTGACTGACCAGATTCAGCAAAGGAGGTGGAGATCCGAGCAAGCATCTGGTCAAGCCTGACGTTCATCATGGCCCCCACCATGTTACCCACCTGTTGCATTAACCCTGCTGTAAAGGTTTCAGGGTCGAAGCAGGGGTCTTCGGATGTGCTCCGGTGGACGTCGAAGGTACCGGCTCTGAGGGAGTCCGGGCCTTCTCCTTAGAGGACTTGCCTCTCGACCCTTTAGAGTGTGAAGTCGAAGATGACTTCGATTTCTCTGCTCCGGGATGGTGAGCCGGAGACTTATGAGTAGATGAGGACGAAGTCTTCTTAGAAGACGTCCTCTCAAGGGTCTTCTGCTCCCGTTTCCCTTTAGCTTTAGGGACAACTGAAGCTGACGACGACCTGGCCAGAATATCCGACTCGGTAAATCCTTGAAAAGAGGAGGAAGAAGGAATAGGTGACGAAGATCCAGATGCACCCAAGGGAAGCCCTTGAGCGCCCAACAAACCTACCTCTACCAACAACTCACCTTCCCCTACCGTCATCGGTTCAACGTTAAGGTCTAGCGTCGCAACGTCCTCGGCGATCCCCGGGGCTCCCTCCTCCGCCATAGCCTGCGCCACCTGTTGCTTGATGGCAGCGATGCACGGAGCTTTAGGGACAACTGAAGCTGACGACGACCTGGCCAGAATATCCGACTCGGTAAATCCTTGAAAAGAGGAGGAAGAAGGAATAGGTGACGAAGATCCAGATGCACCCAAGGGAAGCCCTTGAGCGCCCAACAAACCTACCTCTACCAACAACTCACCTTCCCCTACCGTCATCGGTTCAACGTTAAGGTCTAGCGTCGCAACGTCCTCGGCGATCCCCGGGGCTCCCTCCTCCGCCATAGCCTGCGCCACCTGTTGCTTGATGGCAGCGATGCACGGAGCTGCCGCTGTAGGGTCGACGTACCCGGTCGACTTGCCGCCTGGGAAGATGCGGACAGCCATACTCTGTCTAAAATGTATGGCTGCCCCTTGGAAACGTTCTTACCAAAGCCTCCTACTATTTTTCAGGGTAGCCGACGCGGCGTCCTTCACGGCGGCAGCCTGAAATAAAGGGTCATTGTAATCCTTACAACGAAGCCCCGAAGATATATCATTAACACTCATGACTATGTCATACTTATGTACTTAGCACAATATATCAGAACAGAATCAAAACCTTACGCCGGTGTATACTTACTCCGGCAGAAAACTGTTCCACTAGATCATAACATATGGAGCAGGCTTCGTGATGCCACACAATCAGACCGTTGTGGCGAACGGCGCAGGGAGCGTGGGTCCGGCAGACCTCATGACCGCAAGGGTCCTGCAGGATGGCGTTGCATCCTGCTTCCTGACAGTTGGTAGCCTGTAAGTGAACAGATACATGAGTATCAGCAGTTACTAACAGGGCTAACCTGTTAAGTGATATGAAGCTCCGCTGCATGACGGAGTGAAAATATTTTTGGACATAATCCTCTCCTATACTCCGTGAGAAATTTCCATAGGATATGGTAAACTGGTCTGAAAACTCCGGTACACTGGAGCGAAGATTTCCGTCAAACCAGATACCTGCTCAGATACAGATAGTACACCGAGGTGAGGGTACAATCACACTGGAGAACATGAGAAGATATCCATAAAAACGTAACATAACATAAAATAAAATAAATAAAATTGACAAACAAGATAAGAGGTGTGTAGATCCGCCGTACCACTCTTCCGCCAGTCAACGGAGAACCCGGATGGTGAGCGGGTGCTCCGCCAGACAAGCGAAAGAGACAACAGAGATACAATCATAATATAGGGGAAGCATGTCAAGGCTACTCCGTTCCCCCCCCCCCCCCCCCCCCCACCCCCCCCCCCCCCCCCCCCCCCCCCCCCCCCCCCCCCCCCCCCCAAGGAGCTGGCGGGGCCAGCGAACCGCTGTAACGGTAGAGGAGAGCTATACAGAGAGCACCGGGGAGGACCCAATGTGAGCTGGCGGGGTGGCCAACCCAACCTGAAGGAACCCCCCCTGAACTCACAGAAAACGGAACCAGCCCAACTCAGAACCCCCTTTAGTCCGAGACTCCCGTATCCTCGCTGGGAAGGGAGGAGGAGGGGAGGGGTGCTCGGATGGTTGCCATAGCGACCGTGAGCGAGCGAGGACTATCTCCCCCCCGCGTGGGGAGGGAGGAGAAGGAGAGGGGGGGCCCCGAGTGAAGGGCTGAGGCGATCAGCTGGCCCGTCGCGATCGTAGGTGGACCACAAGGCGAACGAGACAGACAAGGAATAGCCTAGGCTATAACCGACCGCCTCGAACATGCAACCCACAATAAATACATCGTAATAAAAATGAAAGGAAGGAAATCGCAAGTGAGAGAAATAGAGGGGTCGTCCAGGAGAAGTTAGGCTAGCCTCCTCGAAGGAAGACAGACTAACAGCTCGGGAGCTGGCCTCTGCCGATACGTAAAACGGAGGGCGACGGCCAGGATGGCTGGACTAAAGAGCAGTGGGTAATCTAAGATATTGTATAAAAACCCACGCGCCTAACAGACCTAGACAAAGGTACATGCATGCATGAACACTGATCTCAGACATGAGGCAAAGGATTTCCGAATAGTACGATGTAAAGCAATAGAATAAAAGGTAGCACCTTCCGCACCATGCTTAATATAAAACATGATAAAGACATAAACACTGCACAGAATAGCTGCTACGGTATGGAAGACTGAAGGAGCTAAACAAAAACACGAGGCGAGCCTGGCGCCAGACGAGGAAGGCCGTTATTGAACCTAAAAAACGGTTAAAACGGATCCTGACTGGCTAAAAATACATGTAATCTTTCGGCAGTACTTAACTTGGCTGCAGCGATAGCTTGGAACTCCATGACTGAAGAAATAAATCCAGAAAGCACACAAAACACAGAGCAAAGTAATGACACGTGTGTGTGGAAGGTTGCTAACGTAAAGGATGGCCACGAGAGGCGCTGCGGTCGGCGTGGGAGGATGTGTAGTAGTAGTTGCCGGCGCCGGCCATGTATCAGCTCTCAGGGAGGGGGATTTTGATGTAGGAGAATTCTAAATGGCAAGAGGTCCGTGGTAGTGTTCTCACTCGCCCCAGTACCATACCGACACCCTCTTTTTATTTAGGGTGAGCCAGTCAGTTATTCTGACATCCCCCTATTTTTATTTTTTCTCTGGTAGTGTTAGTATCATTTACCTAGAAATAATGAACTTAAGGGATTATTTCACTGGGCGACACGGACTGAACCCAGAAAAGTTCGTGTCATCTGCAGGAACGAGACTTACCCTGATCGCTCCCTTTTGGCCCGCTCAACAATTGTTCACAGAGGTACTGGAATGGACGGTGGACTTCCCCAGATCTCTTCCACTCAGGAGAGATCTGCTCAGACAACCCCACTTCGAGAGGTTTCACAAAAACCTCCCCGCTCTCTGCCTGACTGCATTTCGACTATCGAAAGACTCGTCAGAGCGAGAGGCTTTCGCGAAAAGCTGCCAGCGCGATCGCCAGAGCCCACAGGTCTTCAACCTTACGGGTGTACCAATCGAAGTGGGAAGTCTTTCGAAGATGGTGCAGGTCGAAGAAGCTGTCCTCATCCGATACCTCTGTGACCATTATTGCTGACTTCCTTCTCTTTTTGAGAGAAGAATGTCACCTTGCCGTATCTACGATCAAAGGCTATCGTAGCATGCTCTCCGCTGTATTCAGAAATAGGGACCTGAAGATTGCAGAAGATAAAGATCTGCATGACCTCATCAGATCCTTTGAGACCGCCAAGAGAAAGTCCTCTCAACCTCCTAGCTGGAACTTGGATGTTGTGCTCAAATTCCTGACTTCTAGCAAGTTCGAACCTCCCCATCAGGCTTCGTTCAGGGACCTGACTAGGAAGTCTATTTTTCTCGTGGCTCTCGCGACTGCGAAGAGGACTAGCGAGTTGCAAGCTGTGGACTCTAGAGTAGGATTTAAAGGTGACTCAGCTATCTGTTCATTTACGCCTTAATTCTTAGCCAAGAATGAGAATCCCTCGAAGCCCTGGCCTAGAAGTTTCGAGGTTAAAGGACTCTCACCCTTAGTGGGGAGAGAGGTAGAAAGGTCCCTATGCCCTGTCAGGACCCTTAAATTTTAACTGCAAAGGAAGAAGCTACTTAAGGGCAGTCTAGAGAGTCTCTGGTGTGCGGTCAGGGACCCTAAAAGGCCCATTTCTAAGAACGCTCTGGCATTCTTTTTGAGAAGCGTCGTCATGAAGTAAGGGCCATTGTGACTTCTCTAGCTTCCCATAAGAACATGTCTCTGAAAGATATTCTGGCTGCCACTTACTGGAGATGTAACTCTGTGTTTGCATCCCACTACTTGAGGGACGTAAGAGTTACTTACGACAAGTGCTTCTCTCTGGGGCCATACGTATCTGTGGATTCGGTGCTGGGACAGGGAACTGATGCTAATCCTTGATAGTTTAATTTAGTTTTAATTTGTGGTGATGTGTTTTTATGGTTGTTTGAAGGAAGGTTTGGTGGTAACTTCTTTCAATCGTAGTTCTAACCCGGGTTAGAGGGTCAGGTCGAAGAAGCTGTCCTCATCCGATACCTCTGTGACCATTATTGCTGACTTCCTTCTCTTTTTGAGAGAAGAATGTCACCTTGCCGTATCTACGATCAAAGGCTATCGTAGCATGCTCTCCGCTGTATTCAGAAATAGGGACCTGAAGATTGCAGAAGATAAAGATCTGCATGACCTCATCAGATCCTTTGAGACCGCCAAGAGAAAGTCCTCTCAACCTCCTAGCTGGAACTTGGATGTTGTGCTCAAATTCCTGACTTCTAGCAAGTTCGAACCTCCCCATCAGGCTTCGTTCAGGGACCTGACTAGGAAGTCTTATTTTTCTCGTGGCTCTCGCGACTGCGAAGAGGACTAGCGAGTTGCAAGCTGTGGACTCTAGAGTAGGATTTAAAGGTGACTCAGCTATCTGTTCATTTACGCCTTAATTCTTAGCCAAGAATGAGAATCCCTCGAAGCCCTGGCCTAGAAGTTTCGAGGTTAAAGGACTCTCACCCTTAGTGGGGAGAGAGGTAGAAAGGTCCCTATGCCCTGTCAGGACCCTTAAATTTTAACTGCAAAGGAAGAAGCTACTTAAGGGCAGTCTAGAGAGTCTCTGGTGTGCGGTCAGGGACCCTAAAAGGCCCATTTCTAAGAACGCTCTGGCATTCTTTTTGAGAAGCGTCATCATGAAGTAAGGGCCATTGTGACTTCTCTAGCTTCCCATAAGAACATGTCTCTGAAAGATATTCTGGCTGCCACTTACTGGAGATGTAACTCTGTGTTTGCATCCCACTACTTGAGGGACGTAAGAGTTACTTACGACAAGTGCTTCTCTCTGGGGCCATACGTATCTGTGGATTCGGTGCTGGGACAGGGAACTGATGCTAATCCTTGATAGTTTAATTTAGTTTTAATTTGTGGTGATGTGTTTTTATGGTTGTTTGAAGGAAGGTTTGGTGGTAACTTCTTTCAATCGTAGTTCTAACCCGGGTTAGAGGGTCAGGTGGTTGGGATTGGTTTTGTGCTCCTTGATATTGCCAGAGGCAAGAGGTTTTCTCATGTAAGTGGGATAGCCCCCATTGACAAAGATCCTAATAAGATTCTGTTGCGTAAGCGGGTAAGCCCCCATTGACAGATCCACAAGAACTCTCAGACATAGGTCACTACCTCGCTGAGGCTCTTGAGGCAAAGCAGACTCATAGACAGTATCCATGAAGTCTTCTGCCAAATCAGGTAAGAACCAAGGTTTTTAACCTACAACATGTGTTGTTTCCTATTTTATTTCAGTTACCCTCCACCAAGGGTGCCAATCAGCTAAGTATATATCTGCCTGGGAAGTTGAATGTACAAAAATTATATTGTTATGTTACAATAAAGTTTTGTACATACTTACCTGGCAGATATATACGATTAATGGCCCGCCCAGCCTCCCCTCAGGAGACAGGTCAGGTGGAAGAGAAAATCTGATTAGAAAACAGGAATGGTTCCTAGTCCCGCCACCCAGCGTGTGCCGCGAAATTTGAATTTCTGTCGGGGACGACGGAGTCTATAGCTAAGTATATATCTGCCAGGTAAGTATGTACAAAACTTTATTGTATCATAACAATATAATTTTTATTTATAAGGCTTGTGTGTTCCATCTGTAGTATTTGATGTTCTGTAAATAATTTTTTAACAGATTCGCATGCGATGGAGGGAACTTGTTAAAACATATAGAACAACAATTAATTACAATGACATGCACAACGTCCGAAGATATTGTCAGTATTTTGAAGAACTGACTGATTTGTTTGGTGAGTAACTTCCGTTCATCTGATTTGTAAGCTCAAGACTTTTTTCTTATCTTTTTTTTTCAAGTTTTCCATGTTCTTAAAACCGTATATGTATAATTCCTTTCATTTGTTCTTGATATTTCAGAGTGATTCTTGCACAGGAAAGCTTACAAATACCTGTGTTATGTGCAGGATTTTCATGCTTAGTACTTTTTACAGTTTAATGTCCATTCAGTTTGATTGGTTCCTCCAGAATTGACATTCCATGTTTGAATTTGATAGTAATCTTTTTATTAATATCACACAGTTGAGTTATAAAATCATGTTTACCTATTTATGCTGGTTATAGCAGTTTTTGTTACTGAAAAAATTACCCATGCACACTAAACTAAAGTAATTAATGTTTTAGGTGTTTGGGATTATACAGCAACTGAAATGCTAATTAGACAGATGGAGCTGCACGGAAGTAAACGCCTAGGACAAAATGGAGGAACTCGAATGAGGTTTAAGATCTGGAACCATATTCGTCTTCTGTTAGAAGCTCAGGGACATAAGTAAGTTGTGCTAATTTTTTCACAGATTTGTTGAATAAACATAGGGCTTCCTTATAAAAGGGGATTTTGAGTGTAGGTAGATAAAAAATTATCTGTTATGTCTAATTGCAATCATTGCTCCCTACAGTCCCATTCTGTGCACATAAAGGAAGGACAAGATTCCCTTGAAATTTCATAGTATATAAGAACTTGACTCTGTCTCATGGCCCAACATTAGAAAACCAAGCTGTATGGGTCTATGTTTCTTATAATTCTATTTCAAAATACATAATACCCATTTCCAAAGGAAAGAATGAGTCTGCAGAACAATTAATGGGTTGCACAATATTACTTACCTGCCACCCTTCATCTAATTACCTTGTCAGCAAGCTTCAGTGACCTCATCCAGCTGGCACTGAAAATACTTATTTATAAAAGACTTCTGGTTTTTAATCGAGGGAAAAATTTTTGTTAATGAGAGAGAGCTGTACGTAATGCCAAATTCTTAATTAAAAAAAAAAAGTTTTGAGGGAGAGAGAGGGCAGTTGGGGTGGCAGGAAAATGCTCATCTCTCTTCTTAATGTGGTGTTTATGTGTACATTTACACTTGCACACTGATAAAAATATAGGGAGAGAGAGCAGTGCACATGTACATAAACAAAAGTGGTGCTTACATGAAAATATACACATATAGGCTAGCCAGGAGGCTAGGCCTACAAATCATCTTGACATAAAAAATTCATTTATATAACTTTTATGTAATTAAACTTGCTAAATTCTTATTTTAATTCAAAAACTTTTAAATTACTTCTTACGTTTAACCTACAATTTTGTTTGCAAATTAAGATACTCTTAAATTTAATGCCAAGGAATTGGCTGATTGGTAACGTTATCCCTGTTTGTCTAATTAAAAAGGGTGGAAACAAAAATATTGTCATTGAAAAACAAAATAGATACTGTTATTTATATGGTATGGCATAAAAAAATTTAAGAAATCCTAGCATCATCCAAATACATCCCATACTTGAGCATAGGGAATTTATAACATAGGTTGAAACTTTTGGTAAAATACCAAAACTTGGAATGAAATAACCTTACAGGCACAAGAGAGAATGAGGTTTAGACAGACATCCATATGATTGCGTATAGAACTTGCAGTTTTCAAGCAGAGTTGTTATACTGCATGAAATATTGTGATCCGAGAGCTAATTGAAAGTCCGAGCAGTTGTCAACTGGTATGTTGTTGAGGAGTGTCTGGACTGTACTTCCTTTGAGTACATGGGTTGGGTTATTTATCTTGATTAAAACTGTGCCACTTCAGTTTTCATGATTACTGTGAGAAAAACAAAATAAAACCCAGTTGTATTCTTGGTGTATTGTGATTTTGATTTGTTTTGTGTTAAGATATAATAATATTTCATATAAAAAGCTTGAAGATTGGTTTTTATAGAAATATACATTATATAACTAGGAAATGTTGGGTTGAAATTATTAATATATTTTTTTCAATTACTATTGGAGTTATTTAAGAATTTAAGATACTGACTTTTATGTATTTTTACCAGCTTTACAGCTGACCAAGTACAAGGACGTTGGAGTACTCTAGTAAATCTATATCAGAGGATGGTCGAGAATAATTCTAAACCATATACTGAAAAGATCACAATGGCATATCGAGAGCACATGGAACGAGTTTTTAATTACGTTCCAGAACGCAATTCCAAGTGGAGAAAAATCATGGAAAAGAGGGGTAAAACTCCAAGAACTGTAAAACGTAAGTTTTATTATTAAATTTGTCTTTTTGCTTCCAAGAAGTGCAAGCAGTAATAAAAACCTTGTATGTCAATTTGTAATTTATTCCTGAAGATGTTACCGATGAGCAAGGAAAGATATTTTTTTCTTTATTCCCGAGAAGCTTGCCTGAAGAGAAAAAAGTAGTATAGACTGATTCAAAGTCTTGTTAAAAAAGATATCTCCATTAACTTCAATAGAAATTACGTAAGAGAAAATATGCCCAAATATCATAAATTCTTTAGCTATAAGCAAAAAAATGCTGACAGGTAAGTTTGACTGATGATTGTTCTCTCATTTGACTTGGATATTTGATAAATAGCCCATGTGATGTTACTTTTTATTTACTGCATTGAATGTAAAGTAACACAAGAGTTAAACATTGTTTGAGTTACTCTAAATAAGGTTCAAACATGAATGTCAGGATGTGGAAACAGTTAGTCAGAGAAATGTGTGTACACAGGTTGTACACCTTGTGAGAGGGTGACTAGGAAGCAATTGCAATACAAGGTCAACTAATCCACTCTTTAGCGAAAGCTTTTCAGCTAGTTCTAATTTATCTTTATGCCGAGGAACACTTAACTGACAGGTACCTAATGAACAGTTTTGCCTCATTTGTAATTTTCTTATATTCTGGGTAACTGAAAATGGTTATATGTATCTTTAGTCATGCAATGTATGATTTTCCCTATAGGATTTCAGGAGTCATTCTTGTCTAAGTGTTAGACTAGTGAATGTTCAGTGTCACTAATCACACTGAGAAGTTAGTACAGTGGTACCTTTACATACGAAAGTCTCAACTCACAAAAAATTCAAGTTACGAAAGCAAATACGAAGATTTTTTGACTCTACATACGAAAATAGTTCAGGTTACAAAAGGTTGTTGCCGTAAAGTCCTGAGATTCACCTGGACCACCGATAACAATTTTAAAACTTGAGCGCCGCCAACTGAGTAGACTCCCCACCATCCTCCCGCTCTCCCATTGGTTCCTGATGCTAGTCACCCCCATAAGATCCTGCTCTCC
>NC_061107.1:57909884-57958302 GCF_015104395.2 Macrobrachium nipponense | reverse complement strand
GGAGAGCAGGATCTTATGGGGGTGACTAGCATCAGGAACAATGGGAGAGCGGGAGGATGGTGGCGAGTCTACTCAGTTGGCGGCGCGCAAGTTTTAAAATTGTTATCGGTGGTCCAGGTGAATCTCAGGACTTACGGCAACAACCTTTTGTAACCTGAACTATTTTCGTATGTAGAGTCAAAAAATCTTCGTATTTGCTTTCGTAACTTGAATTTTTTGTGAGTTGAGACTTTCGTATGTAAAGGTACCACTGTACTAACTTCTCAGTATGATTAGTGACACTGAACATTCACTAGTCTAACACTTAGACAAGAATGACTCCTGAAATCCTATAGGGAAAATCATACATTGCATGACTAAAGATACATATAAACCATCAGTTACCCAGAATATAAGAAAATTACAAATGAGGCAAAACTGTCCATTAGGTACCTGTCAGTTAAGTGTTCCTCGGCATAAAGATAAATTAGAACTAGCTGAAAAGCTTTCGCTAAAGAGTGGATTAGTTGACCTTGTATTGCAATTGCTTCCTAGTCACCCTCTCACAAGGTCTACACGACTGTGTCACATTTCTCTGACTAACTGTTTCCACATCCTGACATCATGTTTGAACCTTATTTAGAGTAACTCAAAACAATGTTTAACTCTTTGTGTTACTTTACATTCAAATGCAGTAAATAAAAAGTAACATCACATGGGCTATTTATCAAATATCCAAGTCAAATGAGAGAACAATCATGTGTCAAACTTACCTGTCAGCATTTTTTTGCTTATAGCTAAAGAATTTATGATATTTGGGCATATTTTCTCTTACGTAATTTCTATTGAAGTTAATGGAGATATCTTTTTTAACAAGACTTTGAATCAGTCTATACTACTTTTTTCTCTTCAGGCAAGCTTCTCGGGAATAAAGAAAAAAATATCTTTCCTTGCTCATCGGTAACATCTTCAGGAATAAATTACAAATTGACTACAAGGTTTTTTATTACTGCTTGCACTTCTTGGAAGCAAAAAGACAAATTTAATAATAAAACTTACGTTTTACAGTTCTTGGAGTTTTACCCCTCTTTCCATGATTTTTCTCCACTTGGAATTGCGTTCTGGAACGTAATTAAAACTCGTTCCATGTGCTCTCGATATGCCATTGTTATCTTTTCAGTATATGGTTTAGAATTATTCTCGACCATCTCTGATATAGATTTACTAGAGTACTCCAACGTCCTTGTACTTGGTCAGCTGTAAGCTGGTGAAAAAAATACATAAAAGTCAGTATCTTAAATTCTTAAATAACTGCAATAGTAATTGAAAAAAAAAATATATATAATAATTTCAACCCAACATTTCCTAGTATAATGTATATTTCTATAAAAACCAATCTTCAAGCTTTTTATATGAAATATTATTATATCTTAACACAAAACAAATCAAAATCACAATACACCAAGAATACAACTGGTTTTATTGTTTTTCTCTCAGTAATCATGAGAACTGAAGTGGCACAGTTTTAATCAAGATAAATAACCCAACCCATGTACTCAAAGGAAGTACAGGCAGCCCTCGGTTAGCGGCAGGGGTTCCGTTCCTGGCCACCGACGCAAGCGATTTTCGACGCTGAGCGATTTTAAAGCCTACGGCCGCCGCACACCTTCTTTCGAAACTCTAGACCAGTCAAAGGCTCCGTAATCCCACAACGGCGCAATAAGTAAAATTATATTTATGCAGTATAGTACTATAGAATTTACTGTACAGTACATGTGGGTGTCTAGAGTATGTAAAGATATAATAAAGTTTATACAGTGTACAAGTAGCTGTAGTGTTCAGGTTATGATCATTAGTCTTACGATAGTTCGATTTTATGAGAGATCAAAATTACAATGGCCTAACTTTATCCATCTTCTAGTTACATAAGTTCAATAACAGCAAAAGAGAATGATGAAAGTATGGTTTTTTAACATTATACTCGTTGCGTGAAGGTGTACAGCCATGAACAACCGAACGAGAAAAAAAACTTTTTTTTTTCTAAGTACAACCGAACTGGATAACATCTGTTTGGCTTGTATTTCGATCATCGTACTACAGTGCAACATTACCGTATTTGTTATAAATGGCGTTATGTATAGAATAGAACTGAGATATCTTAATGTAATAGCTTTATTCTCTATAGATCAGAGATCAATATAGATTAAAGATCAATTGGGAAATATACCGTTAAATTTAAACCTAGCTATAACTGAAGCTGAGAAAACTGTTCAAGCTGCTAATGACTATTATCGTACATCGGCAACAAGGATAAAACGACAGTAAACGTCTGCCATCACACAACTGTAGATAAAATTGGGATAAATCATTTTAATCAAAACTACTGTGCTTGAAAGAACACATCTTACTGGTTGGTTTCACGCCGATATAAGATCAAATAACGTAAAGTTCGTATTACGATGATATAAAGGATTACGTATTGCGAACGGAATCACATAATTTTTTACGCAATAAACATGCCGCCAACGTAATCTGTTAACGAAAAAAAATAGTATTCAACATTCACAACGAGACATATTCAAAAAATATTTCCACCTAAAAACACGCTGTATATGGAAAAATAACTTTGTCTCATATGTCAAGTATACAGATATTCGTTTATGCTAACTAGAAGCAAGAGCATTCGCTCAGAATTGCGTTATGGTGAAACAGACTCGTATTCATCAGCTGATTTCAAACCACAACATTGGCCGCTCGCGGAATACGGGCTTAAGTTTGCCGTAGTATTTTAAAATACAATGATATGAGAATACATACAATATTCTTGGATACAGTGAAATAATGTATAACTTTTTAAGGATTTATGGAAAAGATGCATATTTAATAAAATAACACAATGCATTTTTCGGAACTGGCAGACAAGAACGAACATGAAAAACCATCCCCTGACAACCTGGAGCGTAGTTACAAAGGCTGCCTTAATTTGTATCTTATTTCTGTACAAAAATGAAAATACCTTTACGAACAATATATTTTCATACACATTTTAAACATAAAAGCATAAACATTTGAAAAATCGACACATCGATCGCAAAATTTGCACTTTTTTTTAACTCGATATTTTCCAAGAGCGGCAGACGGCGGCATACAAGAACGAACTTGAAAAAAAACATCGTAGTCGATAACTTGAAGGGGAGTTTCAAAAGCTGCCTTTTTATCATATTTCTGCACGAGAAATGAAAATACCCTATTCCGTCATACATTTTCATACAGCATTTTTAAACATAAAAGCATAAAACATTTAAAAAATAGACACATCGATCGCTAATTTGCACTTTTTTTTAACTATATTTTCGGAAGAGCGGCAGACGGCGGCATACAAGAACGAACTTGAAAAATCATCGTAGTCGATAACTGGAAGGGGAGTTTCAAAAGCTGCCTTTTTATATATTTCTGCACAGAAATAAAAATAACCTATTCGTAATACCTTTTTCATACACATTTTAAACATAAAAGCATAAACATTTATAAAATCGACACATCGATCGGTAATTTGCACTTTTTTTAATTAAATCGATATTTTCGGAAGAGCGGCAGGCGGCGGCTTTACAAGAAAGAACATGAAAAAACATCGTATTTGATAACGTGAAGGGCAGTTTCAAAAGCTGCCTTTGTATCATATTTCTGTACAGAAATAAAAATGCCTTTCACGTAATACATTTTCATACACATTTTAAACAAAGCATGAACATTTATGAATCGACACATCCATAGCTAAATTTGCACTAATGTAACTCGATATTTTCGGCATAGAACAGCGTCAGAGGCATATATTTTACCCTAATACCTACATAATAACTCTCCATAAAATTTGTTAATATAATTTTGCATAACCTTTATGGTCTGAACGGCATTTCTACATATGTATGAACTCGTTAGACAACGGCGCTAGCGGCGCTGTTAACTGAATTTGTGCCGTAAAGATACCTTTAAAATGCCTTATTTTTTTAATTATTATTTTTGACGACCGCCGCGTAAAACCGATTCGCCGTTGAGTGATTGCGCCGTTACCGCGGGCCGCCTGTACAGTCCAGACACTCCTCAACAACATACCAGTTGACAACTGCTCGGACTTTCAATTAGCTCTCGGATCACAATATTTTATGCAGTATAACAACTCTGCTTGAAAACTGCAAGTTCTATACGCAATCTCTGTTTAAACCTCATTCTCTCTGTGCCTGTAAGGTAATTTCATTCCAAGTTTTGGTATTTTACCAAAAGTTTCAACCTAGTTATAAATTCCCTATGCTCAAGTATGGGATGTATTTGGATGATGCTAGGATTTCTTAAATTTTTTTTATGCCATACCATATAAATAACAGTATTATTTTGTTTTTCAATGACAATATTTTTGTTTCCACCCTTTTTAATTAGACAAACAGGGATAACGTTACCAATCAGCCAATTCCTTGGCAATAAATTTAAGAGTATCTTAATTTGCAAACAAAATTGTAGGTTAAATGTAAGAAGTAATTAAAAGTTTTTGAATTAAAATAAGAATTTAGCAAGTTTAATTACATAAAAGTTATATAAATGACTTTTTTATGTCAAGATGATTTGTAGGCCTAGCCTCCTGGCTAGCCTATATGTGTTATATTTTCATGTAAGCACCACTTTCGTTTATGTACATGTGCACTGCTCTCTCTCCCTATATCAGTGTGCAAGTGTAAATGTACACATAAACACCACATTAAGAAGAGAGATGAGCATTTTCCTGCCACCCCAACCCCAACCGCCCTCTCTCTCCCTCAAAACTTTTTTTTTTTTAATTAAGAATTTGGCATTACGTACAGCTCTCTCTCATTAACAAAATTTTTCCCTCGATTAAAAAACCAGAAGTCTTTTATAAATAAGTATTTTCAGTGCCAGCTGGATGAGGTCACTGAAGCTTGCTGACAAGGTAATTAGATGAAGGGTGCAGGTAAGTAATATTGTGCAACCCATTAATTGTTCTGCAGACTCATTCTTTCCTTTGGAAATGGGTATTATGTATTTTGAAATAGAATTATAAGAAACATAGACCCATACAGCTTGGTTTTCTAATGTTTGGGCCATGAGACAGAGTTCACGTTCTTATATAACTATGAAATTTCAAGGGAATCGTGTCCTTCTTTATTTTGTGGCACAGAACTGCAGGGAGCAATGATTGCAATTAGACTAACAGATAATTTTTTATCTACCTACACTCAAAATCCCCTTTATATAAGGAAGCCCTATGTTTTATTCAACAAATCTGTGAAAAAATTAGCACAACTTACTTATGTCCCTGAGCTTCTAACAGAAGACGAATATGGTTCCAGATCTTAAACCTCATTCGAGTTCCTCCATTTTGTCCAAGGCGTTTTACTTCCGTGCAGCTCCATCTGTCTAATTAGCATTTCAGTTGCTGTATAATCCAAACACCTAAAACATTAATTACTTTAGTTTAGTGTGCATGGGTAATTTTTTTCAGTAACAAAAACTGCTATAACCAGCATAAATAGGTAAACATGATTTTCTAACTTAACTGTGTGATATTAATAAAAAGATTACTATCAAATTCAAACATGGAATGTCAATTCTGGGGAACCAATTAAACTGAATGGACATTAAACTGTAAAAAGTACTAAGCATGAAAATCCTGCACATAACACAGGTATTTGTAAGCTTTCCTGTGCAAGAATCACTCTGAAATATCAAGAACAAATGAAAGGAATTATACATACTATACGGTTTTAAGAACATGGAAAACTTGAAAAAAAAAAGATAAAAAAAGTCTTGAGCTTACAAAATCAGATGAACAGAAGTTACTCACCAAACAAATCAGTCAGTTCTTCAAAATACTGACAATATCTTCGGACGTTGTGCATGTCATTGTAATTAATTGTTGTTCTATATGTTTTAACAAGTTCCCTCCATCGCATGCGAATCTGTTAAAAAATTATTTACAGAACATCAAATACTACAGATGGAACACACAAGCCTTATAAATAAAATGATATTGTTATGATACAATAAAGTTTTGTACATACTTACCTGGCAGATATATACTTAGCTATAGACTAAGTCGTCCCCGACAGAAATTCAAATTTCGCGGCACACGCTGGGTGGCGGGAACTAGGAACCATTCCGTTCCTTTCTTTTTAATTCAGATTTTCTCTTCCACCTGTCTCCTGAGGGGAGGCTGGGCGGGCCATTAATCGTATATATCTGCCAGGTAAGTATGTACAAAACTTTATTGTATCATAACAATATCATTTTTGTACATTCAACTTCCCAGGCAGATATATACTTAGCTGATTGGCACCCTTGGTGGAGGGTAACTGAAATAAAATAGGAAACAAAACACATGTTGTAGGTTAAAAACAACCTTGGTTCTTACCTGATTTGGCAGAAGACTTCATGGATACTGTCTATGAGTCGCTTTGCCTCAAGAGCCTCAGCGAGGTAGTGACCTATGTCTGAGAGTTCTTGTGGATCTGTCAATGGGGGCTTACCCGCTTACGCAACAGAATCTTATTAGGATCTTTGTCAATGGGGGCTATCCCACTTACATGAGAAAACCTCTTGCCTCTGGCAATATCAAGGAGCACAAAACCAATCCCAACCACCTGACCCTCTAACCCGGGTTAGAACTACGATTGAAAGAAGTTACCACCAAACCTTCTTTCAAACAACCATAAAAACACATCACCACAAATTAAAACTAAATTAAACTATCAAGGATTAGCATCAGGTATCTGTCCCAGCACCGAATCCACAGATACGTATGGCCCCAGAGAGAAGCACTTCGTCGTAAGTAACCCTTACGTCCCTCAAGTAGTGGGATGCAAACACAGAGTTACATCTCCAGTAAGTGGCAGCCAGAATATCTTTCAGAGACATGTTCTTATGGGAAGCTAGAGAAGTCACAATGGCCCTTACTTCATGCGCTTTCACTCTAAGTTGCTGCAATTGGTCGTCATCGCATGTCACATGCGCCTCCATGATGACGCTTCTCAAAAAGAATGCCAGAGCGTTCTTAGAAATGGGCCTTTTAGGGTCCCTGACCGCACACCAGAGACTCTCTAGACTGCCCTTAAGTAGCTTCTTCCTTTGCAGTTAAAATTTAAGGGTCCTGACAGGCCATAGGGACCTTTCTACCTCTCTCCCCACTAAGGGTGAGAGTCCTTTAACCTCGAAACTTCTAGGCCAGGGCTTCGAGCGGGATTCTCATTCTTGGCTAAGAATAAAGGCGTAAATGAACAGATAGCTGAGTCACCTTTAAATCCTACTCTAGAGTCCACAGCTTGCAACTCGCTAGTCCTCTTCGCAGTCGCGAGAGCCACGAGAAAAATAGACTTCCTAGTCAGGTCCCTGAACGAAGCCTGATGGGGAGGTTCGAACTGCTAGAAGTCAGGAATTTGAGCACAACATCCAAGTTCCAGCTAGGAGGTTGAGAGGACTTTCTCTTGGCGGTCTCAAAGGATCTGATGAGGTCATGCAGATCTTTATCTTCTGCGATCTTCAGGTCCCTATTTCTGAATACAGCGTAGAGCATGCTACGATAGCCTTTGATCGTAGATAGCTGGCAAGGTAGACATTCTTCTCTCAAAAAGAGAAGGAAGTCAGCAATAATGGTCACAGAGGTATCGGATGAGGACAGCTTCTTCGACCTGCACCATCTTCGAAAAACTTCCCACTTCGATTGGTACACCCGTAAGGTTGAAGACCTGCGGGCTCTGGCGATCGCGCTGGCAGCTTTTCGCGAAAGCCTCTTGCTCTGACGAGTCTTTCGATAGTCGAAATGCAGTCATGGCAGAGAGGGCGGGGAGGTTTTTTTGTGAAACCTCTCGAAGTGGGGTTGTCTGAGCAGATCTCTCCTGAGTGGAAGAGATCTGGGGAAGTCCACCGTCCATTCCAGTACCTCTGTGAACAATTGTTGAGCGGGCCAAAAGGGAGCGCCAGGGTAAGTCTCGTTCCTGCAGATGACACGAACTTTTCTGGGTTCAGTCCGTGTTGCCCAGTGAAATAATCCCTTAAGTTCATTATTTCTAGGTAAATGATACTAACACTACCAGAGAAAAAATAAAAATAGGGGGATGTCAGAATAACTGACTCTCTCACCCTAAATAAAAAGAGGGTGTCGGTATGGTACTGGGGCGAGTGAGAACACTACCACGGACCTCTTGCCATTTAGAATTCTCCTACATCAAAATCCCCCTCCCTGAGAGCTGATACATGGCCGGCGCCGGCAACTACTACTACACATCCTCCCACGCCGACTGCAGCGCCTCTCGTGGCCATCCTTTACGTTAGCAACCTTCCACACACACGTGTCTTTACTTTGCTCTGTGTGTGCTTTCTGGATTTATTCTTCAGTCATGGAGTTCCAAGCTATCACTGCAAGCTAAGTTAAGTACTGCCGAAAGATTACATGTAATTTTTAGCCAGTCAGGATCCGTTTTAACCGTTTTTTTAGGTTCAATAACGGCCTTCCTCGTCTGGTGCCAGGCTCGCCATGCCGGCTCGCCTCGTGTTTTTGTTTAGCTCCTTCGGTCTTCCATACCGTAGCAGCTATTCTGTGCAGTGTTTATGTCTTTATCATGTTTATATTAAGCATGGTGCGGAAGGTGCTACCTTTTATTCTATTGCTTTACATCGTACTATTCGGAAACCTCCTTTGCCTCATGTCTTAGATCAGTTGGTTCATGCATGCATGTACCTTTCTCTAGGTCTGTTAGGTGCGTGGGTTTTTTATACAATATCTTAGATTACCCACTGCTCTTTAGTCCAGCCATCCTGGCCGTCGCCCTCCGTTTTTACGTATCGGCAGAGGCCAGCTCCCGAGCTGTTTAGTCTGTCTTCTTCTCTAGACGACTCTTTTCTCTCACTTGCGATTTCCTTCCTTTCATTTCTTTTTTATTAAGATGTATTTATTGTGGGTTGCATGTTCGATTCGGTCGGTTTTATAGCCTAGGCTATTCCTTGTCTGTCTCGTTCGCCTCGTGGTCCACCTATGATCGCGACGGGCCAGCTGATCGCCTCAGCCCTTCACTCGGGGGGGCCCCCCCTCTCCTTCTCCTCCCTCCCCACGTGGGGGGGAGATAGTCCTCGCTCGCTCACGGTCGCTTTGGCAACCATCCGAGCACCCCTCCCCTCCTGATCCAGGGAGGATACGGGAGTCTCGGACTGTGAGTTCAGGGGGGGTTGGGGGGGTTCTCATGCGTTCAGGTTGGGTTGGCCACCCCGCCAGCTCACATTGGGTCCTCCCCGGTGCTCTCTGTATAGCTCTCCTCTACCTTCCACACCGTTACAGCGGTTCGCTGGCCCCGCCAGCTCCTTAGGGGGGGGGGGGGGGGGGGTAACGGGGGAGTAGCCTTGACATGCTTCCCCTATATTTATGATTATATCTCTGTTTGTCTCTTTCGCTTGTCTGGCGGAGCACCCGCTCACCATCCGGGTTCTCCGTTGGCTGGCGTAAGAGTGGTACGGCGGATCTACACACCGCTTATCTTGTTTGTCAATTTTATTTATTTTATTTTATGTTATGTTATGTTTTTATGGATATCTTCTCATGTTCTCCAGTGTGATTGTACCCTCACCTCGGTGTACTATCTGTATCTGAGCAGGTATCTGGTTTGACGGAAATCTTCGCTCCAGTGTACCGGAGTTTTCAGACCAGTTTACCATATCCTATGGAAATTTCTCACGGAGTATAGGAGAGGATTATGTCCAAAAATATTTTCACTCCGGCATGCAGCGGAGCTTCATATCACTTAACAGGTTAGCCCTGTTAGTAACTGCTGATACTCATGTATCTGTTCACTTACAGGCTACCAACTGTCAGGAAGCAGGATGCAACGTCATCCTGCAGGACCCTTGCGGTCATGAGGTCTGCCGGACCCACGCTCCCTGCGCCGTCCGCCACAACGATCTGATTGTGTGGCATCACGAAGCCTGCTCCATATGTTATGATCTAGTGGAACAGTTTTCTGCCGGAGTAAGGTTTTGTTTCTGTTCTGATATATTGTGCTAAGTACATAAGTATGACATAGTCATGAGTGTTAATGATATATCTTCGGGGCTTCGTTGTAAGGATTACAATGACCCTTTATTTCAGGCTGCCGCCGTGAAGGACGCCGCGTCGGCTACCCTGAAAGCCTAGGTAGGAGGCTTTGGTAAGAACGTTTCCAAGGGGCAGCCATACATTTTAGACAAGAGTATGGCTGTCCGCATCTTCCCAAGCGGCAAGTCGACCGGGTACGTCGACCCTACAGCAGCAGCTCCGTGCATCGCTGCCATCAAGCAACAGGTGGCGCAGGCTATGGCGGAGGAGGGAGCCCCGGGGATCGCCGAGGACGTTGCGACGCTAGACCTTAACATTGAACCGATGACGGTAGGGGAAGGTGAGTTGTTGGTAGAGGTAGGTTTGTTGGGCGCTCAAGGGCTTCCCTTGGGTGCATCTGGATCTTCGTCACCTATTCCTTCTTCCTCCTCTTTTCAAGGATTTACCGAGTCGGATATTCTGGCCAGGTCGTCGTCAGCTTCAGTTGTCCCTAAAGCTAAAGGGAAACGGGAGCAGAAGACCCTTGAGAGGACGTCTTCTAAGAAGACTTCGTCCTCATCTACTCATAAGTCTCCGGCTCACCATCCCGGAGCAGAGAAATCGAAGTCATCTTTGACTTCACACTCTAAAGGGTCGAGAGGCAAGTCTCTAAGGAGAAGGGCCGGACTCCCTCAGAGCCGGTACCTTCGACGTCCACCGGAGCACATCCGAAGACCCCTGCTTCGACCCTGAAACCTTTACAGCAGGGGTAATGCAACAGGTGGGTAACATGGTGGGGGCCATGATGAACGACAGGCTTGACCAGATGCTTGCTCGGATCTCCACCTCCTTTGCTGAATCTGGTCAGTCAATCCAGAATATCTCGGAGCGACTCACGAACAAAGAAACTTGCTGGCGGGCCTTAGGGATAATCCCCAGCAGTTCTTCCCCTGGCAGGTGCCGGAATGACCCCAATGCCAGATTACAACTCTCTTCCCCCCTTCACTATGAGCAATCCTTGGAGGGTCGCAGCCTTCGCACCCTTCAAGGACGGAATGATCTCCATTCCGGACTGTGGAACTCGTCGTATTGAGGACTTCGAGTTCCACCCCGCCAACCTTCAACCACCTTTCATGGGTTACGCCAGGTTGACGGAGTCAGCTCTGAGGAGAGAGGATAAGATTCCGAAAGAGACTAATATACAGTCGGGAACAAGCCCAGAGAGAATGGGTTCGATGCCTTGAAGAATGGGACTGCGTAAATACCAACTTCAGGCTTTCAAAAGCCCATTCACCATCTTTGTGTCGGAGGAGACACCGCTCCCCTTTACCACAAAGTTGGCAGAAGTGACGATCCAGGCCGCTATGGAAGACGAGCCTCTTCCCCAGCTGAGAGAGTCGGATCCAACATCTCCGCTCTTCCCAGGTTCTGAGGATCTCTGGGCTGATCTTCCAGCTTCCTTCACGGTCGGGAAGCTCAAACCGGACTGCGCTATAGAACAGTTCGGGGAGAGACTCCCAAGACTACCGGATAACCTGATCCAAGCGGAGTTCGACGCTAGGACCAGGCTAGGGAGGACACTGAATGCCTTGGTGATGACAGAGGTTGCCGCCCCATTACCTATGGTACGGAGCCTCTGTTCCAACTTTTGGCAAAGGCTCAGACACAGACCGTACAGTCTGATCTGTACGACTTTGTGGTAGCTAGGCGTAACTGCAGGAAGCATGTCCTCCAGGAAGCCACTATACAGCATGAGCCGAACAAATTGCTCTCGTCTTCTATCTGGGGAGCGGACCCCCTTTCCCGAATCGCGGTAAATGAGGTTCACCACCGACGAAGCGATCAGGTTCAATCAGAGCCTTAGGGTCCGCTGGCGACTTACTGGTAAGAGGAAGCCAGAAAGTACCCCCTCAGCTTCCAAGAAACCAAAGCCCAGAAAGTTTACTCCTTACCAGGCTCCCCGACAACAGCAGTTTGTTCAAGCGGTCCCGGTTTCACAAACGGTGCAACCGTCGACCTCAAAGAGTCAGAGCCAGCCCATCCTCCTGCTGACGTCCCAGAAACCAGCCCTCGACCTCCTACGCCGTTTCCCCAGCCTTCAATCCTGTCTTTGAGGGCCAGGCATTCCGGCCCTCAACAGGTTTGGAAGGGGAAGTAGAGCCAGAGGTGCATTCGCCAGAGGGGTGGCGGAAGGACACCAAACAGGGGAGAAACTTTTCAGGAGGACGCAGAGCACGTCCTGTCCAAACCCAATAGGAACCCTCAGGTAGGAGGGAGGCTGTTCCTCTTCCGACACCAGTGGGGATTCAGCAGCTGGGCACAAAGCATTGTGTCAAAAGGGCTGGGATGGAGTTGGATCAAAGGTCCTCCTCCATCCAAAACATTCCTTCAAGCACCAACAAAGGAATTGACAGAGTATGCGCAAGAGCTCCTTCAGAAAGGAGTAGTATCAAGAGTCAAACATTTAAAGTTTCAAGGACGCTTGTTCAGCGTGCCAAAGAGAGGCTCAACAAAACGAAGAATAATCTTAGACTTGTCCCGTCTAAACTTATTCATTCGTTGCGACAAGTTCAAAATGCTGACTATCTTGCAGGTGCGGACCTTACTTCCCTGTGGGGCCGTCACCACCTCTATAGATCTTACAGACGCATACTATCATATCGCAGTCGCGAGACACTTCCGCCCATATCTATGCTTCAGGTTGGGAGACCAGGCATTCTCTTTCAAGGTGATGCCCTTCGGGCTGAACGTAGCCCCCAGGGTGTTCACGAAAATAGCGGAATCAGTAGTCCAACAACTGAGATCACAAGGGATAATGGTAGTAGCGTACCTCGACGATTGGTTCATCTGGGCAACAACCGTCGAGGAATGCCTCAAAGCCACAAACAAAGTAATTCATTTTCTGGAACATCTGGGGTTCCAAATAAACAAGACCAAATCCAGGCTAAGCCGGAGTCTCGTTTTCAGTGGGGCTCGGCATTCAGTGGGACCTGAACTACCACACTCTGTCAATTCCTTTGGTCAAGAGAAGGAAATAGCCAAATCAAAAAGACAATTCCTCAAATGCAAACAGATATCAAGGAGAAACCAGGAAAGGATCCTAGGTTCCCTCCAGTTTGCATCAGTCACAGACGTTCTGTTGAAAGCAAAATCGAAAGATATAAATCGAGTTTGGTGCTCAAGAGCAAATGTCAAATCTTGAGACAAGTTGTCAGTAATCCCGCCGATTCTTCGCAAACAAAAATCTCCGCCCCTGGGCGGAGGCCAAGAATCTGTCCAAATCAGTTCCTCTCAGTTCCCCCCTCCGGCGTTGGTTCCCATCCACGGACGCCTCTCTAAGCGGGTGGGGAGGATACTCCCAATTCAAGAAAGTTCAAGGGACTTGGTCACCTCAGTTCCGCCGGCTTCACATAAACGTTTTGGAAGCTATGGCAGTATTCCTCACTCTGAAGAGGCTTCTACCAGCCAAGAATTCCCATATAAACTGGTTTTGGACAGCGCAGTAGTGGTACACTGCATCAACAGGGGAGGATCCAAATCAAAGCATGTGAACCATGTCATGATAGCCATTTTCTCTCTAGCAACCAAGTACAAATGGCATCTATCCTCCACTCATCTGGCGGGAGTAAGGAAACGTGATAGCAGATGCACTGTCTCGATCAGTTCCTCTAGAATCGGAGTGGTCCCTGGAGAGGCGCTCATTCCAGTGGATATGCCAAAAGGTCCCAGACCTCCAGGTGGATCTTTTCGCATCACAAGCGAACCACAAGCTCCCCTGCTATGTGGCCCCCAACCTGAACCCTCTGGCTTATGCCACAGACGCCATGTCCATAGATTGGAATCAATGGAGGAAGGTATACATCTTCCCTCCAGTGAATCTTCTATTGAAAGTCCTGAACAAACTCAGGACATTCAAAAGACAAGTAGCTCTGGTAGCTCCGGATTGGCCCAAGAGCAATTGGTATCCTCTCCTCCTGGAATTGGGTCTCCGACCTCAACGGATCCCCAATCCCAAACTGTCTCAGTCAGTACAAATGAGGACTGTTCGCTTCTCAGGAACTCTAAAAACCCTAACTTTATGGACTTCATGAAGTTTGCGGCTAAGAGAGATGCAAATATTGATCCCCAAAATATCCTTTTCTTAGAATCGGATAAAAGGGAATCAACTTTGCGACAGTATGATGCTTCCGTTAAGAAACTAGCAAATTTCCTGAAGGAAACAAACGCCCAAACCATGACAGTTAATTTAGCTATATCCTTTTTCAGATCTCTGTTTGAAAAAGGTCTAGCAGCTAGTACTATTACCAACAATAAATCAGCTTTAAAGAAAATCTTCCAGTTTGGCTTAAAGATAGACCTAACAGACTCTTACTTTTTGTCTATTCCTAAAGCCTGTGCTAGGCTCAGACCTTCAGAAAGACCTAGTTCAATTTCATGGTTCTTGAATGACGTTCTCAAACTGGCTTCAGATACTGACAACGATTCATGCAACTATATTAAATTTTTATTGAGGAAAACGATTATTTTTATTAAGCCTGGCCTCAGGAGCCAGAATATCAGAACTGTCGGCCCATTCCAGAGCCTCTGGTCATGTAGAATTTCTCCCCCCAGGAGAAGTCCTATTATCTCTAGATCGTAGCTTTTTAGCAAAAAATGAGGATCCTTTAATGAGGTGGGCTCCTTGGAAGGTCCTCCTTCTTCCCCAGGACCCTTCTCTATGTCCAGTGACGGCCTTACGAGCCTATCTGTCCAGGACATAATCTAGAATCTAGATTCTCAGGCCCCCTCTTTATGAGGGAAAAAAGTGGCACTATTTCAATAAAAGGGATTAGACAACAAATCCTGTACTTTATTAAACAAGCTAATCCTGATTCATTCCCCAGGGCCCATGACATCAGGGCAGTAGCCACCTCTATTAATTACTTCCAGCATATGAATTTTGATGATTTGAAAAAGTACACGGGCTGGAAATCGCCGACAGTCTTCAAAACGTCACTACTTGAAAATCCTTGGAATCTCTTAAATTTCCAGCAGTGGCAGCGGGAAACAGTTTCTCCTAACACTGTCATAGTAGTTGTAGTCGAAGATCCAGACTCCTTTCTACCTGCCTCACCAATATATTTCCCTAACCTTACCGTCAAGCTCAATCATGTTTTGAGCCTTAGCTGCCTAGAAAGGCTAAAAATGGTGATGTGCCCCTTATTTTCTTGCTAGGGGCACTCACACTTGTAAATATTTCTACTGACTGTGACTGCTTGGTGATGTTCTCCCTTATTTTTATGCTAGGGAGACTCACTTGTATATATTATAAATGTTTACTGATAAATATTAGAACTGTTGTGAGTTATCCTCTCTTATTTTTATGCTAGAGTGTCTCACTTGTACATAACTGTTCATTTCAAATCCACCTTTGTTTTTCCCTCGTGAATAAAGCGCCTGAAGATCTTATGGCCGTTCTAGTAAGATATGCTCTTAGGGCAGTAACTGGACATAAGGAAGGGTCCTGAGGAAGTGGAAGAATTTCCCAAGGCGCCCACCTCGCCATTGGATCCTCATTTTTAGCTAAAAATTGACGATCTAGAGAAAGTAATACTTCTCCTGAAGGGAGAAACTCTATATGACCTGAGTCTCTAGATAGAGCGGACAGTTCAGATACCCTGGCTCTTGAAGCTAGACTTAAAAGGAATAATGTTTTCCTCAGGAGGGGTAAAAGTCACATGAATCGTTATCAGTATCTGAGGCCAGCTTGAGAAACATCATTTAAGAACCATGACACAGACTTAGGCCTCTCTGATGGTCTGAGCCTAGCACAGGCTCTAGGGATAAAATGAAAAATAAGAGTCTGTTAGATCTATTTTGAAACCAAACTGGAAGATTTTCTTTAATGCTGATTTAGTAGTAGTGATAGTACTAGCTGCTAAACCTTTTTCAAATAACGATCTAAAAAAGGAAATGGCCCAGGTTGGGTTGTCATGGTTTGAGATTCGGACTTCCTCAGAAAAATAGCTAGTAGTTTTTAACTGCTGAGTCATATTGACGAAGGGTTGAATCTCGTTTATCCGATTTCTAAGAAATAGGATGTTTTGAGGGTCGAAGTTGGCATCCCTTTTTGCCGCAAACTTCATGAAGTCCATAAAGTTAGGGTTTTCTGAATTCTTGAGGAAGCGTACACGTCTTCGTTTGTACTAGTTGGGATAATTTGGGATGGGAATCCGTTGAGGTCGAAGTCCCAACTCCAATAGAAGTGGGAACCAATTGCTCTTGGGCCAATTGGTTGGGGGCTACTAGAGCAAAGCGTCTCTTGAAAGTCCTGAGTTTGTTCAGAACCTTCAAAAGAAGATTCACTGGATGGAAAGATGTAAATCTTCTCCATTGATTCCAGTCTATAGCCATGGCGTCCGTGGCATAAGCCAGAGGGTCCAGGTTGGGAGCCACGTAGCAAGGAGTTTGTGATTCAACTCCGTGGCGAAAAGATCCACCTGAAGCCCCGGAACTTGTTGACAGATCCAATTGAATGACTGCTTGTCCAGGGACCATTCCGACTCTAGTGGGACTGAGCGAGATAGCGCATCTGCTATCACGTTCCTTACTCCCGCTGGTGTGTGGCGGACAGAGGACCATTTGTTCATGGCTGCCAGTGAGAATATGGCTATCATGACATGGTTCACATGGCTTGACTTGGAGTCTCCCCTGTTGATGCAGTGTACTACCACTGCACTGTCTAACACCAGCTTGATGTGAGATTTCTTGGCTGGTGAAGTCTTTTCAGAGTGAGGAACACTGCCATAGCTTCCAATACATTGATATGGAGCTGGCGGAATGGAAGGGACCAAGTCCCCTGTACTTTCTTGTACGAGAGTACCCTCCCAGGCTGCTTAGTGATGCATCTGTGTGGATAACTAATGCGGTGGAGGGAACTGAAGAGGAATTGACTTCGACAAATTCTTGACCTCCGCCCAGGGGCGGAGGCGCTTGCGTAAGATCGCCAGGATAGCGGACAGCTTGTCCCACCCCCCGGGACCTGTGTTTGTTCCCTTGAGCGCCAGACTCGGTTTATGTCTTTGAGTTTTGCTTTTAGCAGAACAACCGTTACTGAGGAAACTGTAGAGAGCCCAGGATCCTTTCCTGGCTCCTTCAAGACGTTTGCTTGCACTTGAGAAATGTCTGGTTGCTTTGGCTATTTCTCTCCTCTTCAACGACAGAATTGATAGTGTGTGAGTTCAAGTCCCACTGAATGCCCAGCCACTGAAAGCGAGAGTCCGGTGTCAACCAGGACTTGGTCCTTGTATCTGGAATCCTAAGTAAGTTCCAGAACTGGATTACTTTGACCGTCACTTTGTTTGGGGGCACTCTTCAATGTTTGTGAGGCCCAAACTAGCCAATCGTTCAGATACGCAACTAACATTACTCCCTGAGACCTGAGTTCTTGAACCACTGTCTCCGGCAATTTCGTGAAAATCCTGGGGGCTACATTGAGCCCGAAAAGGCATTACCTTGAAGGAGAATGCCTGGTTCCCTAGTCTGAAACCTAGGAACGGGCGGAAGTGTCTTGCTACTGGAATATGATAGTATGCGTCTGTAAGATCGATAGAGGTGGTGACGGCCCCACGGGTAGTAAGGTCAGCACCTGCGAGTAGCATTCTGAACTTGTCGAAAACGAATGAATAAGTTTAGACGGGACAAGTCTAGAATTATTCTTTGTTTGTTTGAGCCTTTCTTTGGCACACTGAACAAGCAACCTTGAAACTTTAAGTGCATTGACTCTTGACAACTACTCCTTTCTGAAGGATTTCTTGGGGGGCTACTCTATCAATTCCGCTGTCGGTTGTTGATAGAAGATTTTGGATGGAGGAGGGCCTTTGGACACAATGCTCTGTGCCCAGCTGCTGAACCTCCATCTGTGACGAAAGAGGAACAGTCTCCCTCCTACCTGAGGGTTCTCACTGGCTCGGGGAAGGGGGTGTCCCGCGCCCTCCTCCTAAGTGCTTACCCCGGCTAGATGCTCTTCCTCTGCCTCTCTGACGAAAGGCACCCCTAGCCCTGCTACCCCTGCCAAACCTGTTGAAAGGCTGAAATGACTGGCCTTCAAATACTGTGTTTGAAGGCCGGGGAGACAGCGTATGACTTAGAGGCTGTTTTGAGGTGGCGTCAGCAGCAGAAACTGTTGCTGAGGCTGTGCCTTTGACGTCGATGGTTGCGGCACCTGAGAGACCGGAACCGTCTGAACCATTGTCTGTTGCTGGGGAGCCTGGAAAGGCTGGAATTTCCTAGGCTTCTTTGACTTCTTGGCTGAAGAAGTCGACTCAGGTTTCCTTTTACTGGATAATCCCCAGCGAACTTTGAGACTCTGGTTGAGTCTTGTAGCCTCACATTGTACTGAGTTTACTACCGTTCTGGACAGCTCAGCACCCCAGATCGAGCGGCCAGTAATTTATTTGGGCTCGTGGGGGGACCGACGCTGGGTGGCTCACGGCGATCGCCTGGCCTCGTCACGGATGTGGTGTGAGCCACGCGGTGAGACAGACCAAGCGGTCTGAGGTGGCCTAGGCCACCTCAAACCGTCTGAAAAGGCATGAATACAAAATCATCCTGACAAAAAACACGAGGGAAGGAAGAAAAACTGAGGATAAGAGAAAGAATAGTCCTGGAGATGCTAGATCAGGGGCCAACCAAGAAGGGAGGACGACTAGCGACTCAAAGGAGCTGGCCTATGCTGATACGTAGGAACGTAGGGCTGTGGCCAGGGTGGTCAGGACCAAAGAAAGGACGTATGTCCTAAGGGAGCCTATCATAGACCTAAATACAAAGGAAACATTGCATGCATGAACTCTGAGCTAAGGAGCGATGTAGGCTACAAGCTCATGAGAACTCAAGAAACCCCCGTGTAAATATAAGTATAAAATTAAATACGTCAAACTGAGAAGCCATAATGATAAACATGTACTGCTAAAAATATTCGAGTGCAATTGGTATAGGGGACCGAAAGAAGCACGAAATAATGAAACACGTGGGAGCGAGCCGTGCAGGGCGACTCGGTAACAAAGCCGTCTTCATAACCGAAATAAAATGGTTAAACGGGCCCTTGCCCAGCTAAAAAGACATGAAACATTTCTAGCAGTACTTAACTTAGACACAGCGATGGCTTGACGTTCCATGGTGATATAAATCCAGAAAGTAAGCACAAAAACACAGATCGAGAAAAACACGTGCGAACTGGGTGGTGCTAACAAAAAGGATGTCCGGTAGAGGCGCTGGTGGTAGCGTTGGAGGCGCTAGTAGTAGTCGTAGCTGGGAGTGGGCCTTGCATCGGCCCCTCTCTGGTAGAGGGATTTTGAAGAGGGATGAATCTAAATGGTAAGAGACCCGTGGTAGTGGTTTCACTCGCCCCAGAAACCATACCGAACCTTTTATATAAGGTGAATGAGCCAGAATATTCTGGCATTTCCATTTTAGCTTTTTTCTCTGGTATGTTAGCATTAATTTACCTTAGAAATGTGTGCTAAAAGGACAATTCACGTAGCGACACGGGCTAAGCCCAGAAAAAAAGATTTAAGATGAAGATATCAATGAATAAAAACAAGAACTTGCCTGAAGAACTGTGAACTGGTATCCAGCTTCTGACATTTTGTTTCTTATCATCTCCCAGGCTTCTGTGCGTTTACATTCTTTATCAAGGATGAAATAAGCTTTAGGATATTCTTTTACCAAATTAATAAGCAAACGACTTGATTTGTTGTCCCATGGTCCTGAAATTATTCAAAATAACAATTTGTTGAAAATTGTATTTTTCCTAACTATACAAACCTGAGGTCCTTTACAATAGGAATGTAACTTGCAGCAGCTGGAACCGGTCATAAGCTTTGAACAAGGGAGTTCGGTAGTTAACTGCTTGTCCGACAGTCGGCGCACCGTGCGACTGGGAGGTGAAGATCCACTTTGCTTTAGGCCCAGGAAAAAACAGAGTGAGGGGTGGCATGAGGTGGGACTATGTGTAAAGGATCTCAGGTTTGTATAGTTAGGAAAAATACAATTTTCGACAAATTGTTATTTGTTCCAATACAAATAGAAACCATCGGTCCTTTACAATAGGAAGACTCACTTCTTGGTGGGTGGAATCTGAGTCTTAAGAACAGACTGGTGTTCGTCCAACCTTGGTTCCCTCCCTGGTCATAAGAGCAGAGGGAGGGATCCTAGCCTCTGCCCAATGATCTGGGTATGTACCGCAGGATCAATGGTCAGACTTCTAGCCCAAGTAATAAGAGGGAGGCAAATGTACCTCTTAAAACTAGCAAGCAAGAACTTGTTCCTATTGCAAGAGGCAATATGAAGTCATGGGTTTGTCTCTTGTTGGCTTCCACTTAACCCCCCTTGTCGGGGGAAGTGGTGGATAATCGCTCCTATCCCTAATGAAAGGGATAGGATGGAGCTCGGTCGAGTAGCTTACCTGCATCGCCTCCGTTTCAGCGTAGTAACGACCGCGTCCCTCTGCCCACAGGTAAAGGGGAGAAAAAGATGGGGGAAGAGAGCAGTCACACTCTCATTCACTCATCCATTCATGCAGTCACAACAGGATTCGATGCTGTTCTGTCCGCTCAAGTGCTGGGTAAGCTACACAACGTGTTGAGTAGCCTCCACGGGTCCCAAGGAAAAATTGTCCAAGGACCTGTGGGGGCTATATCCCTAAGGTAGAAGGACGTGAAGGTGGTCTGGTTGGTTAGACCCCTGCCTTCAGAACCTGCGCCATGGAGAAGTTCTTGCAGAACGCAAGGGAAGGACCAATACCTCTGACTTCGTGGGCTCTCGGACGAAGGGTACGGATGTCGTCGCTACCATCAGCTTCGTACTCCCTCCTGATCACTTCAGCCAGCCAGAAAGAAAGTGTTCTTGGATACTACTTCTTTCTTGGTCACCCTGGTGCTAACGAAGAGGCGTTGACACTTGGGCCTGAGGTGCCGAGTTCTCTTCAGATAGCGCCGTAGCGCCCTCACAGGACAAAGCAGCATCTCATCCGCATCGTTGTCGGTGAAGTCCATTAGGGAGGGGATTGTGAAAGACTCGAACAGGTCGTCAGGGACTGAAGGATTCTGAGTCTTCGCTACGAAGTTAGGGACGAAATCGAGAGTCACAGATCCCCATCCCCTGGAATGCTTGAGATTGAAGGAAAGACCATGCAGTTCCCCTACTCTTTTTGCCGATGCCAGGGTCAGCAAGAAGAGGGTCTTGAGGGTCAGATCCCTGTCTGACGACTCTCGGAGTGGCTCGAAGGGGCTTCGAGTCAGACTCCTAAGGACGAGAGTCATGTCCCAACCCCGAGGGCCTGAGTTCCCTGGGTGGTCAAGACCTCTCAAAGTTCCTCATAAGCAGGGAGATCTCGAACGAGTTCGAGATATCCACTCCACTCAGTTTCAGGACTAGGGCCAGGGCGGCTCTGTATCCTTTGACTGTGGTGACGGAGAGGAGCTTGTCTCGGCAAAGACATAGAGGAAATCCGCTACCTGCTGAAGAGTGGCTCTAGAGGAGATAGACCCTGTCTACGACCAACCACAGAAGACGGCCCACTTTCCCTGGTACACAGCTGCAGAGGACTGTCTGACGTACCCAGCCACCTCTGTTGCTGCTCGGCGAGAAAAGCCTATCGCTCGCAAGAGATGGTGGATAACAGCCAGCGTGAAGAGTAGGGATTGGACTGACCTGGTGGTACCGTTCCATGTGTGGCTGGACGAGAAGGTTGTGTCAATGGGGAATCTCTCTCAGTGCTTCTGCAAGCAGAGCCAGCAGGTCCGGATACCAAGGGAGCCCACCAGGATCATCCGGAGATTCGGTGGGTGACCAGCATTCGGCTGATCACCTTACGAATCAGGCAAAACAGGGGAAAGGCGTACGCGGAGAGGTTGTCCCACGGGTGTTGAAGAGCGTCCTCTGCAGCTGCCCATGGGTCCGGCACGGTCAAGAAGAAAACCTGAAGTTTTCTGTTGTGCTGGGTGGCGAACAGATCCACTACTGGACGCCCCCACAGGATGAAGAGCCTTTCCGCCACGTCTGGGTGTAGGGACCATTCGGTCCCAATCACCTGATCCCGACAGCTGAGCTTGTCTGCTACTACATTCCTCTTGCCTAGAATGTAGCAGGCTGACAGCTCTACCGAGCACCTGCAACGTCAACTGGTGCAACGGGAGGGACACTAAGCCCCCCTGTTTGTTGACGTATGCCACTACTGTGGTGTTGTCACACACCAACACCACTGAGTGTCCCACCGAGTGGTCCTGGAATTCTTGGAGAGCGAGGAATGCTGCCTTGAGCTCCAGGACGTTGATGTGAAGGTGCTTGTCGTGATGATCCCAAACTCCTGCAGCCAGCAACTCCTCCAGGTGTGCGCCCCATCCCTCAGTTGACACGTCCGAAATCAGCAATATCTCGGGGGGGGGGGGGGGGGGTGGGGGGGGGGGGGCCTCCTCTTAAGAGGTTCCTGTCGTCCAGCCACCAGGCTAGGTCCTGCCTCTCCTCCTCCGTGAGGGACACGGGGAAGTAAGGTGGGTCTGTTGCCTGTGACCAACTCTTCTTTAGTCTCCACTGGAGAGACCACAGGTGAAGACGCCTGTGAGGGACTAACTTCTCGAGTGACGACAGGTGGTCGATCACGACTTGCCACTGCTGAGCTGACTGTTCTTGCCGAGACAGGAACTAGTATGCTGCCTCCCTGAATCTGCTGATCCGCGAGTCTGCGGGGAAGACTCGCCCTGCTTCCGTGTCGATCAGCATACCCAGGTACTTTATCCTCTGCTTGGGCTCGAGATCGGACTTCTCGAAGTTCACCACGATCCCCAGATTGCGGCAGAACTCGAGAAGTCGATCCCTGTCCTGTAGCAACTGCGAGCGGGACCAACCAGTCGTCGAGATACCTCAGAAGACGTATCCCTACCGAGTGGGCCCAAGCAGACACCAGAGTGAACACTTGCGTGAACACCTGTGGGGCGGTTGAGAGACTGAAGCAAAGTGCCCTGAATTGGTACACTGTCCCATCGAGGATGAAGCGGAGGTACTTCCTGGAGGATTGATGGACGGGTATCTGGAAATACGCGTCCTTCAAGTCCACCGAAAGCATGAAGTCGTTCTCCCTGATGGATTTGAGCACGGTACGTGCCGTCTCCATCGTGAAACACTGGCAAACGAATCGGTTCAGGGAAGAGAGATCTATCATCGGGCGCCAGCCCCCCGAAGACTTCTCCACTAGGAAAAGACGGCTGTAGAAGCCCGTTGAACGATCCCTGGCAATCTCCATGGCTCCCTTGCTCAGCATGGCTTGGACTTCCTGCCGAAGGGCTACGTCTTTTGTTTGATGTTCCAGGTACGTAGGTCTGAAGGTGGACCGGGTTGGAGGTGAGGGGTGGCCGAGACTCGAAGGGTAGAAGATACCCCTCCCGAAGGACGTCTACTATCCAGGTCTCCGCTCCTTAGCGCTGCCATGTTGCCCAATGGCTAGCCAGGCATCCCCCCATTTCCGACAGCAGGTGAGGGGGAATGCCGTCCCTAGCGTTTCCCGCCTCTCTTCGACTTCTTCCCCACTCCCCCTCGTGGGAAGGAGGGCTAGGAGGAGGGCTGAGGACAACCGCCCCTGGAAGAATTCGAAGGCAGAGTCTTTCCTTGGGGCTTCGACGATGCAATCGTCTTGGCCGCAGAGGAAGTGCTAACCAAGCTCTTGGGCTTGGCCGCCGTCGTTTGAGGCTGCCCAGACGCCTTCGAGACTGCCTGGTGGACTAGACGGTCACTGTCATCAGTGCGCCATCGTTCCACCGCAGCGTCCACCATCTCTCCTGGGAAGAGAGGAGGAACTCCGCACCGGTCCGTTGCGAAGACCCAGTGCCACCTCACGCCCAGCCGCCATGGTCACTCGGGTGAGGACTGCGTCCCTACGCCGAAGTACCAGGTTGGCCCACAGGTTTGCCGTCTGGTGGGCTAGGTAGGGGATGGCTCTACCTCCAGACTGACACAGTCTCCCAAAAGCTGGGTCACCTTCGGGAGTGATATTTCCCAAGGTGGCCGCGACCTTAGACACCGTGAGGGACCACAGGTCTAACCAGGAGACTGCCTGGAATGCCGCCATGGCGGTGGATTCCAGTGCAAGTGCCTCTTGCTGTGAGAACCACAAGTTCTCCGACAGGAGCTGCTGCAGAGACACCCCCGGAGTTAGCCTAGCTAGCTCTGGGTTAACCTGTTTGGGCGGCATAGGATCCTCCGAAGGCACGTAGAATCTCCTCTGTCGCAGTAGAGGCGGGGGAAGTAGCTTGGAAGACCTGCCGGACTTTAGTGAACCCTCCTGTCCGGAGACAAGCGAGTCCACCTGGCCCAGCACCGAGTCAGCCAGAGCTGATCGCAACAGACCCAGTCGTTCTGGGTTCCTTCTTAGGACCCCATAACGACTCTAGCCGGGAAGTGGGCTCAGAAGGTGGGAGCGGCGATCCTTCCCCGAGGTCATTGTGCTGACGAATCAGCACAATAACCTCTGAAAACGACCTCTGGATATCAGAAGTGACTGCGTATTGTGGAGTAGGACCATCAAGTCCCTCCAACAAGAACGCTTCTCGAGACCCTTCTCCTTCGGAAGGAGGAACAGCGACAGACCCCTCCTGGTATCCTCCTGCCACTTGCGCATACAACCTGGTCGGTCCTAAGACCGTGCCTGGCTCGTAGGGCGTCACGGTGGGACCGGAAGGAGTGCACCCTCATGATCACTCCGGATTGCCTCGCTCTTCCCAGCGTAACCCGAGGAAGTTGAAGGGATCGGAGAGGAAGACCTGACGCTCCCCCCTTGCTCACCGGTAGAACCGTTGTGCTTGGGGGGCTGCAGGCGATCGCCAACCCGCGGTTGCGATTGAGCTGCAGGCTGGTTTGCACGGCTATCCTGGGGGAGAGCGGCTGGACTGAGAACAGAGGCTCCAGTCCCCGTGCGTCAGAGAAGCTGCTGCTGGTTCCCCTACCCGCCCAGTCCCCCGATGGAGTGGCGGTCAGGGTACCTGTAGAGAACCCACTGTCTTGGTGGGAGCGGTGCCTGTCCTCACGGTGCGTCAAACTGCCGGAACCAGCCCAGCCCACGGCAGGTCTGGGACCGTCGCGTCAACCCTGGTTACCTGCAGATCGCTACGAGAGCGATCGCTGGCCTGGCGGGAGTCACCTGAGCGACTCTCGCCAGTCTTCCGCTCCATGCCTCGGTCCTGGCTCCGAGCGAACTCAGAAGCCTGAGCCTTGGCTCCCGCAGGTGACCGTACACTCGGTACCTCTCGCGAACGAGAGGCTGAGCCGGAACCTGGTGTAGCGGCAGAACCCCTAGCACCAGGTGAGGAAGTACAGTGGTACCTCGAGATACGAGTTTAATTCGTTCCAGAACCGAGCTCGTAAGTCAATCGGCTCGTATCTCAACGAATTTCTTCCATTTAAAATAACTGAATTCAATTTAATCCATTCCGGACCTATGAAATTCCCAAACCATTGTAAATTATGAATAAAGATATGTTTTTTCAATAACAAATAAACATGTAAATTAACAAATACATAACAAAATATGAAATAAAGAAATAAAAGAGTTATTTAGCATAATAGTCTTACTTTGGAGACAGACGAGTGCGGCCAACGAAGGTGAACGGCGAGGAGGAGGGAGGGGGGAAGGGATGTAAGCACTCTAGACACGTATGTAAACGGCACTTTTTTAGAACTTAAAACTATTTTCGTAACTTTAAACCTAAAACTACAACTTTCCTTATTTCAAATAAAAAGAAAACTTAAAAAACCAGATGCACTTAAAGCATTAGTTTTAAACTTAAAAACTAATGCTTAACATTTACGTAAATTTAATTCTCACTTGTTTTTGCCTTCTTGGCTGCACTTTCTGTACTTTCACTCGCAGCTCTTTTCAATAAAAATGTATCCAAAGAACTTTGCTTTGCATGCCTTTCAAAATGCTTCGAAAATGTGACAAACAAGTGTCATTAAAAAGCGCTGAAGCACGACCAGTTGCCACTTTTTATGTGTTTCTTTTCAATAAAATTTGACAGTTTTTCCCACATTGCCAGCATGTCTTTAATTTCACCTGTAGAAATCACTTCCTCCGGCTCTTCCTCCTCACTCGTGTTAATCTCTTCCAGAACCTTCGTGTGTTGCTCATCATGCAGCTCCTTCAACTCCTCAGTTGAGAGTTCCTCCTCATGTTCTTCGACGAGTTCGTTGACGTCACCCTCATCTACCTCCAGGCCCATCGACTTTCCGAAGATACAATCTCCTCCAACTCTTCTTGCTCGGTCTACGGCTCAAACCCTTCGAAATCTCTTTCTGCAACAGCATCAGGCCATAACTTTTTCCATGCAGAGTTCAACATTCGTCTTGTTACCCTTGCCATGCAAAGTCAATGAGACGTAGACAGATCACGATGTTGTAGTGGTCTTTCCAAAACTCTCGAAGGGTTAGATTTGTGTTTTTCCGTCACTTCAAAGCAGCGGCGGAACAAGTGCTTCGTGTACAGCTTTTTGAAGTTGGAAATGACCTGCTGATCCCTCGGCTGTAGGATTGAAGTCGTATTGGGTGGGAGGTAGAGAACTTTGATAAACTGGAACTCCTCCAGAATATCATCTTCAAGACCAGGTGGGTGGGCTGGAGCATTATCAAGGATGAGCAATGCTTTCATCGTGAGTTTATTTTCTTGCAGATACGTCTTCACTGCAGGGCCAAAGACGAGATTTACCCAGTCAGTAAAAAACTGCCGCGTAACCCATGCCCTAGCATTGGCGCGCCACATAACGTGCAATTTTTCTTTCAGTATCTTGTGCGTCTTGAAGGCCCGAGGATTTTCCGAATGATAAACTAGCAGTGGCTTCACTTTACAATCACCGCTAGCATTTGCACATAATGCAAGGTCAGACGGTCCTTCATGGGTTTTATGGCCTGGCATCATCATCTCCTCTGCTGTGATGTAAGTCCAAAATAGGCCCGTTTCATCGCAGTTGAACACCTGTTGCGGGATGTAGCCTTCCCTCGCAACAAGCGTAGCGAACTTTTGGATGTACGTATCGGCTGCTTTCACGTCTGCACTCGCAGCTTCAGCTTGCCTCACCCACTGAATGGATGCCAGTTCTCTTCTTAAAATTATCAAACCAGCCATGGCTTGCCTTAAATGCTTCTTCTGATGCCTCTTTAGAAGTTGATGCTTTCTTACTTCACTAAGTCGGCATAAATACTCCGTGCCTTCTCGCATATTACCATCTCCGTCACTGTATCTCCTGCCAACTCCTTCTCTTTCACCCACACGAGCAGAAGCTTCTCCATTTCCTCATGGATATTTGTCCTTAATTGGGAAAGAATTGTGGTTCCTTTTGCTGGTGTAGCACTCTTGATGGCATCCTTCTGCTTCAATATCGTACAAATTGTCGATGTACTACGGTCATAGATCTTTGCGCGTACATCACTCGTGCGCCACGCTATGTTTTTCTATTATTTCTTGCCTTTTAGTTCTATCGACATCATCCTCTACTTCCTGTCACCATTGTCCTTAGCACTCACTTTCTTCAGCCCCATGATAACACACAAAAAAGTTCAGTAATCACGCAAAAATCAAGCAAAAAAAAAAAAAAAAAAAAAAAAAAAAAAAAAGAGTACAGCGCACAAGATACACTTTGATTCAAGCGGGTAACACGTGCGAGTGAGCGAGAGATGCTCTAGGATGATGCTCGACCCTGCGCGCCAACTAGCGGGACGCTCTGGAAACACGGCTAGTATCTCGGATTTGGGCTCATATCTTGAACGAAAATAAGCCCCACCCTGAACGAACAGAATACCCCGAGTACAATTGAATGTCAGGGTACCTCGGCCTCTCCTCTACGCTCGACGGATGGGCAAATCGAAGGAATGGGCAAAGGAGGAACGAGAACCCCCCCCCCCCCCCGAAGGGGAAGGAGCCATACGCGGTAGCTGAGATGGCGGCAGGAAGGAAGACGACGTGTTTGTGACCAAGGGAGTTGCCGGAGAACCTTCCGAGGACTCCCTGGCAAGCTTACGTCGCTTCCTCCTACCCTCATATAGCATAGCACCCACTGCTCCTCCGACCAAGATATACACAAATCACAGGGTTCGGCCCGAGAGCATTCGCAGCCTCGGCACCGAGCACACAATTTATGAGGATCCACTTCTGGGAAGGAGCGGAAGGCCCCACACCAGGGCAAACTATGTGGCTGATGGGGGGCGTGGGGATGTCTCCAGCTCACGGGAATCCATTTCACAAAATAATAAAATACAAAGCACACGTACTTACAGTATTTTACCATACACACAAAGCAAACCAAGTTTGAGAAGACACAAAGCATACAACGAAAGGCGGGCAGAGAGAGGTGGAGAACACATCTGTCAACCAGCACGGCCGAAAGCAATGTGGATCTTCACCTCCCAGTCGCGCAGTGCGTGGACTGTCGGACAAGCAGTTAACTACCGAACTCCCTTGTTTGAAGCTTACGATCGGTTCCAGCTGCCGCAAGTTACATTCCTATTGTAAAGGACCGATGGTATGTATTCGTATTGGAACAATTGTATTTTTCCTAACTATACAAACCTGAGGTCCTTTAACAATAGGAATGTAACTTAGCGGCAGCTGAAAAGGTCATAAGCTACGAACAGGGGAGTTCGGTAGTTAACCGATTGTCCGGCAGTTGGCGGTCAGCTCGACTGCAAGGAGAGGATTCACTTTACTTTAGGCCCAGGAAAACACAGAGTGAGGGGTGGCATGAGTATATATAGTTAGGAAAAATACAATTTTCGACAAATTGTTATTTGTTCCGGTACGTATACAAACCCTCTTTCCTTTAACAATAGGAAGACTCAATTATTAGTGGGTGGAATCTGAGTCTTATGAACGTACTGGTGTTCGTCCTACCTTGGTTCCCCCCTGGTCGTAAGAGCAAAGGGAGGGATCCTAGCTCTGCCAGCTGATCGGGGTGTGCACCGCAGGATCAGTGGTCAGACTTTTTTTTTCTGACCAAATTTATAAGAGGAGGCAAGCGTACCTCTTATAAATAGCAAAATACATGAACTAGTTCCTACTTCAAGAGCCAAAATGAAGTCATGGGTTTGTCTCTTGTTGGCTTCCACTCCCCCCCCTTGTTGGGGAGTGGTGGATAAATACTCCTATCCTCAATGAAAGGGACAGGATGGAGCTCAGTCGTGTAGCTTACCTACATCTGCTTCCTGTTCAGCGTAGTAACGACCGCGGCCCTCTGCTCACAGGTAGAGGAAGAAGAATGAAGGAGGAAGAGAAGCCAGTCACACTCTTTCACTTGTCCATTCATGCAGTCACACAAGGAATGCGATGCTGTTCTGTCCGCTCGGGTGCCGGGTATACTACACAACTTGTTGAGCAGCCACCACGGGTCCCAAGGAAAAAGTGTCCAAGGACCTGTGGGTAATATCCCAAAGTGGAAGGAAGTAAAGGTGGTCTAGTTGGCCCAAACCCCTGCCTTCAGAACCTGCGCCACGGAGAAGTTCTTGTGGAAAGCAAGGGTTGGACCAATACCTCTGACTTTGTGAGCTCTCGGACGAAGGGTACAGGTTTCGTCACTACCATCCGTGTCGTACGCCCTCCTGATTACCTCACGCAGCCAGAAAGAAACAGTGTTCTTGGAAACTTCTTTCTTGGTAACCCCGGTGCTAACGAAGAGGCGTTGACACTCAGGCCTGAGGTGTCGAGTTCTCTTCAGATAACGCTGTAGCGCCCTCACAGGACAAAGCAGCATCTCATCCGCTTCATTATCAGTGAAGTCCTTCAGGGAGGGGATCGTGAAGGACTTGAACCGGTCGTCAGGGACCGAAGGATTCTGAGTCTTCGCTACGAAGTTCGGGACGAAATTGAGTGTCACAGATCCCCATCCCCTGGAATGCTTGACATCGAAGGAAAGACCATGAAGTTCTCCTACTCTCTTCGCCGATGCCAGGGCCAGCCGGAAGAGGTTTCTTGAGGGTCAGATCCCTGTCGACAACTCTCAGAGTGGCTCAAAGGGTCTGCGAGTCAAAACTCTAAGGACGAGAGTCACATCCCACCCCGGGGGCCTGGGTGGGCAAGACCTCTCGAAGCGCTTCATAAGGAGGAGATCTCGAAGGAAGAAGAGGTATCCACACCTCGCAGAGACGGAGAGGAGCTTCTCTCGGTGAAGGAAAACGAGGAAATCCGCTACCTGCTGAACAGCGGCTCTGAGAGGAGAGAGACCCCGTCCACGACACCAACCACAGAAGAAGGACATTCCCTGGTATACAGTGCAAAGGGGACTGTTTTGAGGTACCAGCCATCTCTGTTGCTTCGCTGTGAGAAAAGCCTCTCACTCGCAAGAGATGGTGGATAACAGCCAGCCGTGAAGACACAGGGACTCGACCGACCGGTGGTACCGTTCTAAGTGTGGCTGGCACAGGAGGTTGTGCCAGGGGGAATCTCTCTCGGTGCTTTGGCGAGCAGAGCCAGCAGGTCCGGGTACCAAACGGCTTGAAGCCATTTGGGCACCACCAGGATCATCCGAAGATTCGAGGGGGAAAGGCGTATATGAAGAGGTTATCCCAAGGGTGTTGAAGAGCGTCCTCTGCAGCTGCCCATGGGTCCGGCACAATGAGTAGAAAAATGATATGTTATAATACAATAAAGTTTCATACATACTTACCTGGCAGATATATACTTAGCTAAGACTCCGTCGTCCCCGACAGAAATTCAAATTTCGCGCCACTCGCTACAGGTAGGTCAGGTGATCTACCGGCCTGCCCTGGGTGGCAGGACTAGGAACCATTCCCGCCTTTTTTATCATATTTTCTCTCTTCCACCTGTCTCCTGCGGGGAGGCTGGGTGGGGCCATTAATCGGTATATATCTGCCAGGTAAGTATGTATGAAACTTTATTGTATTATAACATTATCATTTTCATACAATGAACTTACCTGTCAGATATACTTAGCTGATTGGCACCCTTTGGTGGAGGGTAAGAGACAGCTAAAATGGAATAGACAGGTGAACAACATATGTTGTAGGTATAAAAGAAAAAAAACCTTGGTTCCTACCTGATAGGTGGTAGACTTCGTGGCTGTTGCCCGGTAGTCTGCATCACCTCAAGACTTTAGCGAGATATGTGATCTATGGCTAAGAGTTCTTGTGGGTCTGCCAATGGGGTATGAACCGCTTACTCGGCAGAGCCTGAAAGGACTTTGTCAATGGGTACTGGACCACTTCTATGACAATACACCTTATGAAGGAGCGCACAACCAATCCCGACCACCTGATCCTAACCACCATGTTAGTATAAAGAATTGTTCTGAGTTATCCCCGAACTCATTACAAACAACCATAACTCGAAAACCTAATACGCATACATACAAAAATTCCAAAAAAAAAAAAAAAATTTTTCATACTCCTCCAAAAGATATCACAAGAGTTCCTTACTGAACAACAGTGACTGGCTGCCTGTGCAGCACCGAGCCCTCTTTGTCAGCAGAAATCTAGAACATATCTAGTAGAAGGTATGTACAAAGTTAAGGATTGGTGTTTGCTCCCGTACCCAGTATTGTATCCGCCGATACGAAAGGCCCCAGAGAAAAACATTTCTCGTAGGTCACGCGAACGTCTTTAAGATAGTGAGATGCAAATACCGAGTTGCACCTCCAATATGTCGTATCAAGGATTTTCTTTAGCGACATATTCTTCTGAAAAGAGAGACGTCGCCACTGCTCTCACTTCATGAGCCTTTACTCTTAATAGTGGAAAAGAGTCGTCAGGACAGAACTTGTGAGCATCTGTAATGACGCTCCTTATGAAGAAAGCTAACGCATTCTTTGACATGATTCTTGTGGGGTCCTTAATCGAACACCAAAGACCTTGTCTAGAGCCTCCCATTTGTTTCTTCCTGTGTAAGTAGAACTTCAGGGCTCTTACAGGGCAAAGAGACCTTTCTGTTTCTCTACCCACGAGACTTGATAAGCCTTTAATCTCGAATCTCTTGGGCCAGGGATTCGAGGGGTTTTCGTTTTTCGCTAGAAAAAGTGTTCTAAATGAGCAGAAGGCAGAGTCTCTGTTGAATCTACCGACTTCATCTTCAAGGGCATGAAGTTCACAAATTCTTTTGGCTGTCGCCAAAGATAAGAGAAACAAGCATTTCCTCGTTAAATCCCTAAACGAAGCTAAATGAGGAGGCTCGAATCTTTCAGACGAAAGGAACTTGAGAACTACATCCAGGTTCCAGCTGGGAGGAGTTAGTTCCTTAGACTTTGTTGTTTCAAACGATCTAATAAGGTCGTGTAGATCTTTATTATCAGCAAGCTCTAGGTCTCTATTTCTGAAGACTGCCGAAAGCATGCTTCTGTATCCTTTTATAGTAGATACAGACAAGTGAGAGTCCTCTCTCAGGAACAAAAGGAAATCAGCGATTTCGGCTACAGAGGTACTGGAGGAGGACAACTTCTAGACTTACACCACCTTCTAAAATCCTCCCACTTAGACTGATAGACTCGTCTAGTGGAAGCTCTGCGGGCTCTAGCGATAGCGCTTGCAGCTTTGCGAGAAAACCCCCTCGCTCTGACAAGTCTTTCGATAGTCGAAAGGCAGTCAGAGCGAGAGCGGGGAGGTTTTGATGATACCCCTCTGCAAACCAATCCTGTGCTGGCCAAAAGGGGGCTATCAGGGTCATTCTTGTTCCGTTGGACGCTACAAACTTTCTCAACACTTGCCCCAGGATTTTGAAAGGGGGGAAAGCGTACACGTCTACATGAGACCAATCTAGCAGGAAGGCGTCGACCACGAGAGCTCTTGGGTCTTCCACCACTGAGCAAAAGACTTCCAGCCTTTTGGAAAGGAATGTGGCGAACAGGTCTACATGAGGAGTGACCCCAAAGAGACCAAAGAATCTGACACACTTCTGAGTGAAGGGTCCACTCTGTGTGAAGGACCTGGCTTCTCCTGCTCAGTCTGTCTGCCCTGACGTTCCTCGTACCCTGAACAAATCTTGTCAGGAGGGAGATGTTCCTCTGGGAGGTCCAAAGTAGCAGATCTCTTGCTATTTCGTATAGGAACAAGGAGTGTGTTCCTCCTTGTTTCCGAATGTAGGAAAGGGCGGTAGTGTTGTCCACATTCACTTGGACCACACTGTTTGTCACAAAAGGTTCGAAGAACTTTAGAGCCAAGTGTACTGCAAGAAGTTCTTTGCAATTTATGTGCCAGGACACCTGTGCTGCCTTCCAGGTGCCTGACACTTCTCTCGGTCCTAGTGTTGCTCCCCAACCCTTCTCCGATGCGTCTGAAAATAACACTCGGCTTGGGTTCGGAACTTCCAGAGAAATTCCCTTGTTCTCTTTTAGAGGGGACAACCACCATTCCAGGTGTGGTTTCATTTCCATTGGAAGGAGAAAACTGTCGGAGAGAAGTCCCGTCTTCCAATTCCATGATCTCCTTAGGAAAAACTGAAGAGGACGAAGATGAAGTCTTCCTAGAGGAAAGAACTGTTCGAGCGAGGAAAGGGTCCCTAGAAAGCTTAACCATTCCCTCGCCGCCGAAGTTCGTTCTTTCCCTAAGAAGAGAGAGACTTTTTCCAAGCCTCTCAAGATTCTCTCTTGCGAAGGAAATACTCGAAAACCCCGAGAATCCATCCGAATCCCCAGATAGACTAAGTTCTGTCTGGGGATCAGCTGTGACTTCTCGAGGTTCACGAGTAGTCCCAAACGACTTTATCAGGTTTAGGGTCAAAGAAAGGTCCTCCAAACACTGTCTCTCTGTTCTGGCCCTGATGAGCCAATCGTCCAGATATAGAGAGATGTTGACGCCTTTGAGGTGAAGAAACCTCGCCACATTTTTCATCAGGTTTGTGAAGACCTGAGGAGCTGTGGACAGGCCGAAACACAAGGCCCTGAACTGAAAGATCCTTTCCCCCGTCATGAAACGGAGGTACTTCTTCGAAGAAGGGTGAATCGGGACATGAAAATAAGCGTCCTGTAGATCCAGAGACACCATCCAATCTCCTTGTCGTAAAGCCGCAAGGACTGAGGCCAAAGTCTCCATAGAGAACTTCTCCTTTAGAACAAACTTGTTCAGAGCGCTGACGTTAGTACGGTCTCCAGCCCCCCGAGGCTTTCGCAACCAGAAAAAGAGCGATTGTAAAACCCCGGAGAGTTTGCTCCAGTACTAATTCTATAGCTCTTTTGTCCCACATTTGATCCACCATCAGACAAAGAGTATCCCTCAGTACAGGGTCCCTGTATCTGGCTGACAGTTCCCGCAGAATAGTCGTTAGGGGAGGACTGTCCTGGAAGGGGATAAGGATATCCCTTCCTTGATTATTAACATCGAAGAGGCCGTCGGACGAGTTTATGAATGTCCAGGCGTCTGCAATTCGAGAAGCCTGGCACCTACTGGTGTTTGGAGGCTGGCTGTCTCACTTCCCTTTCTTAAAGGTACGGGAAGTAGGTCTACCTCTCCTCTCAGAACCTCTCCTTTTTGAGGGAGCTCTGGAGGGAGGGCCTCCTCGAAAGGGCTGAACAATAGAAGTAGGTCCTTTCTTGTCAAACCGCAACAAAGGGGTCTCTTCTTCCTTGCAGTCGAAGGAGAAGATCTTGTGTCACCTTCTCAGTCAGTGAGCGAGAAATGTCCTTCACTAACTGAGAGGGAAACAAGAAGTCTGACATGGGAGCGAAAACCAGGGCTGCTCTCTGTGAGTGTGAAACTGCCTTGGTTAAAAAAGCACTAAAAATAATCCTCTTCTTAAGGAGTACCGCTCCAAAGAGGAAGGAGACTTCTCCCGAATCCGTCTTGTACTGCCTTGTCAATACATGACAGTATACTAAGAATGACTTCAGGGTCTAGACCTTCCGAGTCATGAGCCTTCTTTGACATCACCCCAAGGGACCAGTCTAGGAAATTAAAGACTTCCAAAATATGGAAGAGTCCCTTGAGGAGATGATCAGTCTCAGAAATCGACCAAGTCACACGAGCTCCGTTCAAAGCGTGTCTACGCGATGAATCAACTAAGGTTGAAAAATCAGCTTCAGCCGATGCTGGGAGAGAAAGGCCCAGGTTCTCCCAGTTCGGTACCACACACCTCTTTTTCCAGAAAGTATGGCTGGAGGCATACAGAAGGTGGTTCTGACCAGTTCCTTCTTTGACAACATCCACTTGTCAAGCGACTGTAGAGCTCTCTTCATAGAGATAGTCGGTCTCATCTTCAGAACCGACGAAGACTTTGGTACGATTGCACTCGAAAAAAGTGATCGAGGCGAAGGAGGAGCAGCAGGAGTCAACGAATCTCCATACTCTTGCAAAAGAAGGGCTGTCAAAATTCTATAGTTAGAGAAGCCTTCTCTACCATTAGTCTCGTCTTCCGAATCTACGTCCAACCCGTGAGGAGAATCCGCTTGAAATACGAGAGGATCTTCACCAACTTCTCTCTCTACTGGAGACAAACTCCTACTAGGAGAGGGACTCATCGAGTGAACAGATTCTCTCTCAAGTCTACTAGGAGTCTCGCGTCTGCTTGACTTCTCACGCCTGGCAAGCTCCTCGCGCTTGGCTGGCGCATCGCGCTTGGCTGGCGCTTCGCGCTTGGCTGGAGCTTGTCGCTTGGCTGGCTCCTCGTGCTTGGCTGGCATCTCGCGCCTGGCTGACGCCTCGCCCGGCTGACGCCTCGCGCTGTCTGGCGGCCTCGCGCTTGCTGACTCCTGCGCCTGGCTGACTCTCCTCGCGCCTGGCTGGCGCCTCGCGCTTGGCTGACTCCTTGCGCCTGGCTGATTTCTCGTGCCCTGTTGGCGTCTCGAACCTGGCTGGAGTCTCGCGCCTGAGAGTATCCTTGTCTAGTGCAACTCGCTTGGCTAGCTCCCTGACGCCTGTTAGAATCTTCGCACCTGGAAGACGTCGCGCTTGTAAAGGCTCTTCATGCCTAGAAAGCTGTTCGGGTCTGAAAGACTTATCTAGTCTATCTGGTACCGTAAGCCTGGAGGACGCTTCACGTCTGGCAGGCGAAAGGAGACGAGACTTACTTAATAGGAAGTCTAGCGTCCTTTTTGCGAGGGGGATCCCTCGAAAGAACTCCGACTAAAGAGGCTAACTGTTCTTGCACAGCTAACAAAATCCTCTTTGAAGCCACACCAGCGTCCTCTTCAATAGAAGAAGCAGGAGACCTCGAAGGTGTGCGATCCTCAACTACCGATCGTGGAGACGTCGAGACCATCTTAGCCTTCTTGATAGAAGAGGGGGCTTCCTCCGAGAAGCGCTCTGGGCTCGAGTCAAACGCGGGTTCCTTCCAGTGCCTTTTCAGTGGCCTAGATAGATCAGAGTCCCTTCCACCCTCGTTTAGGTGAAAGGAGAACCGGACGAGAGAAACAATCTCGTAGGTACGCGCTTCTATTCAAAGCTGGTCCTGGATCAAGTCTGTTGCGAAACAGAGCCTGCTGAAGGAACGCCTGACCGTTGGGGATTCCCCACGACCTCCGTAAGGCTTTCGATTTTCCTTCTCCTCTGGGTATGTGAGCTTGGAAGAGGTCTAGGCCTGGGAGCATCGCAGGGACGGTCAGACGCCCCTTCCACAACACTGGGAACACTCACTTGCACTAAGCAAATCGCTATCACTTCCCTTACCTTGCATGGCCGCCATTTTGTCTTCATCTTACGAAGAGTAGCCTTCAGATTGGCGATTTCAGAAGCCGAATCTGAATGCAAAGCCTGTGAGGGTTCAGATACAGAGGGAAAATCAAAATAATTTTAATTAGGAGAGTTTAGACTCAGAAAAAGGCTCAATAGGCCTTGTACTTACACCCTTATGTGCAGCCCGTCTAATTCTATCCCTCTCTAACTTCTTCAAGTAAGAAGTTAGAGTCTTCCATTCATTAGCATCCACTTTTCACACTCATTACAGGTGTTAGCTAAAGAACATTCAAACCCCCTACACTTACGACATACAGTGTGAGGATCAACCGAAGCCTTCGGTATCCTCACCTTGCAGCCTACATTCACACACACTCTCACACTAACCCTTGAATCAGACATTCTAGCAGAAAAATCAAAGCAAGTCCAAATCCAGTCCACGGTAGCGAATGCCAAAACAACGATCCAGGTACGTCACCAAAAAATCCAATAAAGTTGATCAAAAGTCTTGAAAAGCGAAATTCCAGTCAGAGGTAGTAACAACAATGATACACCACCGGCGACAGAGAAAATATGATAGAAAACGGGAATGGTTCCTAGTCCTGCCACCCACGGCAGGCCGGTAGATCACCTGACCTACCTGTAGCGAGTGGAGCGAAATTGAATTTCTGTCGGGGACGACGGAGTCCTTAGCTAAGTATATATCTGACAGGTAAGTTCATTGTATGAAACCTGGAGTTTTTTCTGTTGTGCCGGGTGGCGAACAGATCCACGACTGGAACGCCCCTAGGGGTTTAAGAGCCTTTCCGCCATGTCTGGGTGAAGGGACCCACTTGGTTCCTATCACCTGGTCCTGACGGCTGAGCTTGTCGGCTACCACATTCCTCTTGCCTGGAATGTAGCGGGCTGACAGCTCTACTGAATGTGCCACGGCCCACTCGTGCACCTGCAACGTCAACTGATGCAAAGGGAGGAACACTAGGCCCCCGTTTGTTGATGTAGCCACTACTGTGGTGTTGTCGCTCATCAACACCACTGAGTGTCCCACCAGACAATCTTGGAACTCTTGGAGGCGAAGAACGCTGCCTTGAGCTCTAGGACGTTGATGTGTGGAAGGTGTTGTCGTGATGATCACACACACCTGCAGCCAGCAACTCCTCCAGGTGTGTGCCCCATCCTTGGTCGATGCGTCTGAAAACAGCAACATCTCCAGGGGGGAGTGGCGAAGAAGCACTCCTCTTACAAGGTTTCCCGTCGTCCAACCACCAGGCTAGATCCTGCCTCACCACCACCGTGAGGGACACGGGGAAGAAAGGCGGGTCTCTTGCCTGTGACCAACACTCCTTTAGTCTGCATTTAAGAGACCGCAGGTGAAAACGTCCGTGAGGAACTAACTTCTCGAGAGACGGGAGAAGACTCGCCCTGCTACCGTGTCGATCAGCATGCCCAGGTACTTTATCCTCTAATTGGGCTCGAGATCTGACTTCTCGTAATTCACTACGATCCCGAGATCGCAGCAGAATTCCAGGAGTCGATCCCTGTCCAGTAGCACTGCGAGCAAGAGCTCACCAGGACTAACCAATCGTCAAGATACCTCAGAAGACGTATCCCTATCGAGTGGGCCCAAGCCGACACCAGCGTGAACACTCGCATGAACACCTGTGGGGCGGTTGAGAGACCGAAACAAAGTGCCCTGAATTGGTAAACCGTCCCATCGAGGATGAAGCGGAGGTACTTCCTGGAGGATTGATGGATGGGTATCTGGAAATACGCGTCCTTCAGATCCACAGAAAGCATGAAGTCGTTCTCCCTGATAGAATCGAGCACTGATCGTGTTGTTTCCATCGTGAATCGAGTCTGACGAACGCATCGGTTTCAAGGGAGAGAGATCTATCACCGGGCCGCTGAAGGGACGCCTGACCGTTGGGGATTCCCCACGACCTCCGTAAGGCTTTCGATTTTCCTTCTCCTCTGGGTATGTGAGCTTGGAAGAGGTCTAGGCCTGGGAGCATCGCAGGGACGGTCAGACGCCCCCTCCACAACACTGGGAACACTCACTTCACTAAGCAAACTTCGCTATCACTTCCCTTACCTTGCATGGCCGACCATTTTTGTCTTTCATCTTACGGAAGAGTAGCCTTCAGATTGGCGATTTCAGAAGCCGAATCTGAATGCAAAGCCTGTGAGGGTTCAGATACAGAGGGAGAATCAAAATAATTAATTACAGGAGAGTTAGACTCAGAAAAAGGCTCAATAGGCCTTGTACTTACACCCTTATGTGCAGCCCGTCTAATTCTATCCCTCTCTAACTTCTTCAAGTAAGAAGTTAGAGTCTTCCATTCATTAGCATCCAACTTTTCACACTCATTACAGTGTTAGCTAAAGAACATTCAAACCCCCTACACTTACGACATACAGTGTGAGGATCAACCGAAGCCTTCGGTATCCTCACCTTGCAGCCTACATTCACACACACTCTCACACTAACCCTTGAATCAGACATTCTAGCAGAAAAATCAAAAGCAAGTCCAATCCAGTCCACGGTAAGCGAATGCCAAAACAACGATCCAGGTACGTCACCAAAAAATCCAATAAAGTTGATCAAAAAGTCTTGAAAAGCGAATTCCAGTCAGGAGGTAGTAACAACAATGTTGATACCACCGGCGACAGAGAAAATATGATAGAAAACCGGGAATGGTTCCTAGTCCTGCCACCACGCAGGCCGGTAGATCACCTGACCTACCTGTAGCGAGTGGAGCGAAATTTGAATTTCTGTCGGGGACGACGGAGTCTTAGCTAAGTATATATCTGACAGGTAAGTTCATTTGTAATGCAAAACCTGGAGTTTTCTGTTGTGCCGGGTGCGCGAACAGATCCACGACTGGACGCCCCTAGGGGTTTAAGAGCCTTTCCGCCATGCTGGGTGAAGGGACCACTTGGTTCCTATCACCTGGTCCTGACGGCTGAGCTTGTCGGCTACCACATTCCTCTTGCCTGGAATGTAGCGGGCGACAGCTCTACTGAATGTGCCACGGCCCACTCGTGCACCTGCAACGTCAAACTGATGCAAAGGGAGGAACACTAGGCCCCACGTTTGTTGATGTACGCCACTACTGTGGTGTTGTCGCTCATCAACACCACTGAGTGTCCCACCAGACATCTTGGAAACTCTTGGAGGGCGAAGAACGCTGCCTTGAGCTCTAGGACGTTGATGTGAAGGTGTTTGTCGTGATGATCACACACACCTGCAGCCAGCAACTCCTCCAGGTGTGTGCCCCATCCCTTGGTCGATGCGTCTGAAAACAGCAACATCTCCAGGGGGGAGTGCGAAGAAGCACTCCTCTTACAGGTTCCCGTCGTCCAACCACCAGGCTAGATCCTGCCTCACCACCTCCGTGAGGGACCACAGGGAAGAAAGGCGGGTCTCTTGCCTGTGACCAACACTCCTTTAGTCTGCATTTAAGAAACCGCAGGTGAAAACGTCCGTGAGGAAACTAACTTCTCGAGAGACGGGGGAAGATTCGCCCTGCTACCGTGTCGATCAGCATGCCCAGGTACTTTATCCTCTACTTAGCTCGAGATCTGACTTCTCGTAATTCACTACGATCCCGAGATCGCAGCAGAATTCCAGGAGTCGATCCCTGTCCAGTAGCAACTGCGAGCAAGAGCTCGCCAGGACTAATCAATCGTCGAGATACCTCAGAAGACGTATCCCTACCGAGTGGGCCCAAGCCGACACCAGCGTGAACACTCGCATGAACACCTGTGGGGCGGTTGAGAGACCGAAACAAAGTGCCCTGAATTGGTAAACCGTCCCATCGAGGATGAAGCGGAGGTACTTCCTGGAGGATTGATGGATGGGTATCTGGAAATACGCGTCCTTCAGATCCACAGAAAGCATGAAGTCGTTCTCCCTGATAGAATCGAGCACTGATTGTGTCGTTTCCATCGTGAATCGAGTCTGACGAACGAATCGGTTCAAGGAGGAGAGAGATCTATCACCGGGCGCCAGCCCCCCAAAGGACTTCTCCACCACGTTTGCTCAGCATGGCTTCTACTTCCTGCTGAAGCGCCACGTCCTTGGTCCACGAACAGGAACGTACGTCTGATGATGGACCGGGTTGGAAGTGAGGGGTGGCCGAAACTTGAAGAGTAGTAAATATCCCTTCCGAAGGATGTTCACAATCCAGGTCTCCACTCCGTAGCACTGCCATGTTGCCCAATAGCTGGCCAGGCACCCCCCCACTTCCAGCAGCAGGTGAGGGGGAGCGCCGTCACTAGCGTTTCCCGCCTCTCTTCGACTTCTTTCCCGGATCCTCCTCTAGAGAAGGACTGGGAGGAGGGCTGGTTACGGTCACTCCTTACAGTCGAAGTCGAAGGCAGTCTTTCCTCTGGCCTTCGACGAAGCGATCGTCTTAGCCGAAGAGAAAGCGCCAGCTAAACTCTTGGGGTTGGCCGCAGTCATTCGAGGTTGCCCTTCAAGACTGCCTGGTGGACTAAACGGTCACTGTCATCAGTGCACCGTTGTTCCACCGCAGCGTCTACCATCTCTCTGGGGAAGAGAGAGGAGGAACTCCGCACCGGTCCGTTGCGAAGACCCAAGGCCGCCTCTCGCCCAGCTGCCCTGGTTACTCGGGTGAGGACAGTATCCCTACGCCTCAGAAGCAGGTTGGCCCACAAGTTAGCCGTCTGGTGGGCCAGGTAGGAAATAGCCCTACCTCCATACTAGCACAGTCTCACAAAAGCCGGGTCCCGTTCAGGAGTGATGTTTCCCAAGGCGGCCGCGGCTTTCAACAATGGGAGGGACCACGGTTCGATCCAGGAGACTGCTTGGAATGCTGCCATAGCGGTAGACTCCAAGGCAAGTGCCTCTTGCTGTGAGAACCAGAGGTTCTCCGACAGGAGCTGCTGCAGAGACACCCCCGGAGTTAGCCTAGCTAGCTCCGGGTCAACCTGTTTGGGCGGCAGAGGGTCCACTGAAGGCACGTAGAAACGCCTCTGTCGCGGTAGAGGTGGGGGAAGGAGCTTGGATGACCTACCGGACCGAAGCAAACCCTCCTGTCCGGAGACAACAACGTCCACTTGGCTCAGTACACTGTCAGCCAAGACAGATCGCAGCAGACCCACCGTCGTCCTGGGTTCCTTTTTGGGTTACCAGAACGACTCCAAACCTGATGTGGGCTCGGAGGTGGGAGGGCCCAGCAATCCTCCCGAGATCGTTGTGCTGACGAATCAGCGAAATAACCTCCGAAAACGACCTCTGGATCTCAGGAGTGACTGCAACCTGCAGAGACGGACCGTCAAGCCCGTCCAGCGAGAACGCCTCCCAAGACCCTCCTCCTGTGGCACAACAGACCCCTCATGGTCTCCTCCTGCCACTTGTGCAGACGATCTGGTCGGTCCTAGGACCGTGCCAGGTTCGTAGTGCGTCGTGGCGGGATCGCGAGGAGAGCGCGCCCCTCGCGATCACTCCTGATCGCCTCGCTCTTCCCGGTGTAGCCCGAGGAAGACCTGACGCTCACCCCGCGCCCACTGGCAGAACCGGTGTGCTGGGGGGGGCTGCAAGCGATCGCCACCGCGCTGCAGGCCTAGTCGAGCGGCTGGACTGAGGACAGCGGCGACGGTCCCGAGCGTCAGAAGAGCTGCTGCTAGTTCCCCTCTCCACCCGGTCCCGGTGGGAGCGGCGGTCAGGGGAATGTCAGAGGCCACTGTCGCGGTAGGAGCGAGGCCTGTCCTCACAGCGTGTCACGCCACTTGGACCAGCCGAGGCTGGTTCAGGCGACCGAGGGGACTGCTTCCTTGCCTCAGCCCGCGGACGGTCTGGGACTGTCGTGTCAGCCCTGGGTACCAGCGGATCGCCACGAGAGCGATCGCTGGCCTGGTGGGAGTCACCTGGGCAACTCCTGCCAGTCTTCCGCCCTGTACCTGGATCCTGGCGCTGAGCAGACTCGGTTGCCTGGGTCTTGGCTGCACGGTCACCTGTGGGTGACAGTGCACTCGGTACATCTCGCGAACAAGAGGCCGAGACGGTACCTGGCACCGAGGCAGAACCTCTGGTGCCTGGCGAGAAGGAACAACAGCGGCAGGAACTGGTACTGGAACTGGAGCGGCAGCAGAGTCAGGAACAGGAGGCAGGACAGGAACCAGCGGCATCCTCGGTACTGAAGGCAGGTCCAGGGGAGAGCTCTTGGGACACCGGAAGTCAGGGGCTGAAGCAAGGGCGGCAAAACCAGGTGGCGGCGTCACAGCGTGCGTCTTAAACTCCGTCAGCGGCGCCTGCACAGCAGCTGTCGGGGTTACCATGGCTACGTGTTGGGTATACACCAGGTGCAGCGGAGCAGCGTAGCCAGGCATGGACACCGCCGTGGTTGTAGTGGTGGTCGGGCCGTGTGTTTACCAGGCCCCCCGGCTGAGATCATCCCCCGTGGCAAGCATACCTGAGGAAGGAAACAGAGTCGGGTTAGTAAAGGGGGGGGGGGGGGGGGGGTACAGTTCCCACCCCGAGCGAACGGGACGACCCCGAATATAACTGGATGTCGGGGGGTGGACCTCGCCCACCCCCTCCACGCTCGACTGATCGGCGAGGAGAAGGAGCGAGATACCTCCCCCGAAGGGAAAGGAGCCATACGAGGGAGTTGAGATGGAGGGAAGAAGGAAGAAGACATGTCCGTGACCAAGGAAGCAACCGGAGAATCCTCGATGACTCCTTGGCCGGATTACGCGGCTTCTTCTTCCTCCCCCCATAGCGCTCCCACTGCTCTTCCGACCATACAATACACAAGTCACAAGTCTCGGTGCGAGAGCATTCTCACCCTTGACACCGAGTACACAGTTCGTGAGGATCAACCTCAACAGAGGCTCGAAAGGCCCCACACTTACGGCCCTCCACACCAGGGCACAATCTGCGGCTGGTGGGGGGGCGAGGGGGGGCGGGGGTATTCTCCAGCACTCGGGAATCCATAACAATCACAAAAAATCATTGTACGTAGCAACATACAAAATACACATACGTATAGCCTTGCACATACACACACAGTAACAGGGAAAGAGAAAAGCCTTCACGCAGTGAAGCAAACAAAGCATACGACTAGAAGTGGGCAGAGGCGCGAGCAACACGTCCATCCACCAGCGCGGCCGAAAGCAAAGTGAATCCTCTCCTCACAGTCGAGCTGACTGCCAACTGCTGGACAAGCAGTTAACTACCAAACTCCCTTGTTCGAAGCTTACGACCGTTTCAGCTGCCAAGTTACATTCCTATTGTTAAAGGACTGAGGGCTTGTATACGTATCGGAACAAATATATATATAAATGAGAGGGCAAATACAGTAATTATGATATTGTTATGATACAATAAAGTTTTATACATACTTACCTGGCAGATATATACTTAGCTGTAGACTTCGTCGTCCCCGACAGAAATTCGAATTTTGCGGCACCAGCTACAGGTAGGTCAGGTGATTTACCGCCCTGCCGCTGGGTGGCAGGAATAGGGACCATTCCCGTTTTCTATCAGATTTTCTCTTCCACCTGTCTCCTGAGGGGAGGCTGGGTGGGCCATTTAATCGTATATATCTGCCAGGTAAGTATGTATAAAACTATTGTATCATAACAATATCATTTTTAAACATTCAACTTCCCTGTCAGATATATACTTAGCTGATTCACACCATTGGTGGTGGGTAAGAGACAACTATTTACTGAATAGACAGGTAAACAACATACATTGTAGGTAATAAATAAATAAAACCTTGGTTCCTACTTGTTTAGGCGGAAGATTCCATGGCTAATGCCTAGGAATCTGCTTCGCCTCAAGAGCCTCAGCGAGGATGTGACCTATGGCTAAGAGTTCTTGTGGGTCTGTCGATGGGGTCTTATCCACTTACTCGACAGAGCCTGATGGCCTTTGTCAATGGGGTCCTATCCACTTACATGACAAGACACCTATGCCTAGTGGCATAATTAAGGAGCACAACACCAATCCCGATCACATGATCCTAACACGAGGGTTAGTGTTACTTAAATTGAAAAGAGTTATCCCCAAACTCCTTTCAAACACCAAAGAAAAAACACGAAGTTAAATAAAATTGAACTCACTAGTTTAAGGATCAGTATTGGCTCCCTATCCCAGCAACGTATCTGCAGACACGTATCAACCAAGAGAGAAGGATCTCTCGTAGGTTATCTTGACATCCTTCGTGTAATGGAAAGTCAACACAGAGTTGCATCTCCCGTATGTGACAGCTAATATGTCCTTTATGACATATTGTTATGGAAAGAACAAGAATTCGCAAAAGCTTGTACTTCATGCGCTTTTAATTCTCAGCTGTTTGAAGGAATCATCAAGGCACTTATCAAGTGCTTTGGAGATCACAATTATCTCAAAGAAGGCCAGGGTTTTCTTTGATATAGATCTCTTCTGGATGAAGCCTGGAGCCTGGCTGGCGCCTCGCGCCTGGATGGCGCCTGGCTGGCGCCTTGCGTCTGGCTAGCGCCTCGCGCCTGGCTGGAGCCTCGCGCCTGGCTGGCGCATTACTCTCAGCTGGCGCTTCTGGCGCCTGGCTGAAGCCTGGCTCCTGGCTGGCGCTTTCTGGCGCCTGGCGCCTGGCTGGCACTTCTGACGCTTGGCGCCCGGCTGGCTCCTCCCCACTTGCTGGAGCTTCGAGATTGGCTGGCGCCTCGCGCCTCACGCCTGGCTGGCGCATTACTCTTGGCTGGCGCCTGGCTGGAGCCTGGCTCCTGGCTGGCGCTTTTGGTGGCCTGGCTGGCTCCTCCCCATTTGCTTGAGCTTCGAGCTTGGCTGGAGTCTCGAGGCTGTCTGGCGATGTCCACATAAGACACTCTCACCTGTCCGATCTGTTCACCTGCGCCAGGTTGGAGGCCCGCTCCTTCTCTGCATCAGACAATAAACTCATTCATTCGAGTTGTCTGCCTCTGGCGTTTTTTGCCTGTTTGGCATTTGGCGCCTGGCTGGCGCTTCGTTGCCCGAGGATCCTGAACAAACCACAATAGTTTATCAGGAGACTGGAGAAGGGTGGAAGGAACTCTTCTACCTGGAGCCTCTGGCCTAGGACGAGGAGAGGCGCTTGTAGCCAGTTACATCAGTAGACGATAGGATATCTAAACAGGACGATGAGAGAGAGTCTTCCTCCGAGGAGGATCCTTAGTGATACTTCCGTTGCTAATGAGATCTATTCTTTGCAGAATCTTCCCTCTCCTTGCCCGGAGGAGGGGAAGGAGCCTGGAAGTCGAAGAAGACTCTGAGCCAAAATGTGGTGAACCCAGGGCTTTCTTGGCTCTTATCGTGTCCCTCTGATTACCTTCTGGGAAGCGCTTCGAGCCCTCATCACACCCCAAAGACTCTGAAGGCAAACGTTAAACCATTTCTTCTGCTGAAGATAAAACTAACGTACCCTGCCTGGGCAAATAGACCCTTCTATCTCTTCCCTTATCAATTGGAAAGTCCCTTGACTCAAAGCTCTGAGCCAGGATTAGAAGGGTTTTAGTTCTTTGCCAGACATACTATGCTGGCAAGAACCAATCGCCAAGTCTCCATTGAATCTGATGCAAGATTCCAATACACAAAAATTCACTTGTCCTCTTGGAAGTTGGTAAGATCAAGAGAAAAAATTAATTCCCTCATAAAATTTCTAAAAGAAGCATGATGAGGAGAGGTTCCAACTTGTCGGAAACACGGAATCTGTGGGCCACGAAAAGATCGCAACTCCAAGTACATATCCTACTCTTGGTCGTATTGAGGTATCGTATAAGATCCCGAAGATCTTAGTCCCTCTGCTATCTCTAAATCCCTTTGTAGAGACAGAGTATAGCCTGCTACTGTATTCTTTGATAGCAGATAAATACAAAGGTGATTCTTCTCTCAGAAAGGGAAGAAAACCGCCATGTGGATCACAGAGGTATCGGAAGAGGACAGTTTCCTCATTCAACCCAGCACGATCTGCAGCACTTCTTTGTCTTGGCCATGACACTTGTCATTCACCTTGAAAATCCTCTCATCCATGTCAACTTCTCGTCAGTCTGCACGCAGACAGACTCAGAGTGGAGAGGTTCTTAAGTCCCTTTCTATGTGAGGGCTGATAGAGTAGACCAACTCTCTTGGAAAGCCTTTAGAAAAGTGCTGTAAGAAGGACGTAACCTCTGTGAATCCACGCCTCTGGAAGGCCAAAAAGGGGCGAAAAGCATCATCTTCTCTTCCTCTGATGCCAGTAATTATCTTAATATATCTGTTAAGAATTTATATATATAGGGGAAAAAAGACTAATGTTTATTCCCCTTTCAAACTAAAGGATGGCGTATATTGCTACCGCTCTTGGATCGAGAATAAGGAAGCAGTCTAGAGGAAGCCTCTTCGTCTTCAACATTGCGAAGAGATCTATGAAGAAGACGTCTTGCAGGTTCCCACAACTCTCTTTCCAACTAATATTAGACAGACGTTAATAGTTATTATCGTTCGATCAAGAAGGTTCTCACGGACGTGCAACATCGTGCAGCAAACCTCTTAAGGATCGTTACGTTTCCGTGTCTGTGTTCCAAACAGGTTCTCTCTTGCTAACGACGCGAAAACAGGGGCGAAAAAAGAGATTCTCGATGCTCCTTGAGATATGAGAGAGCTGTGGAATTGGCCTAATTGATTTTAAAATTTCATTTCGTCCCTCCTTGGATCGAACCCTCCTCCAGTTAGACGTGGAACGAAATCAGGAACGAATCGTGACGTTACTGAGCCTGCTGTTAGAGAGGCTACTGAACCCTTCGGTTAACAACTCGCTTATATCGAGAAATTATCAAGTCACCTAAATTGCTATGCAATTCTTTTAGACTATGTGCCAGAACCTCTGTACCTCTGTCATGGTACCCGGCACCCTCTCATATGTTATTTCCGTTTCTTGGTAGGAAAAAACTTATAGGCGTTAATATAGTCCATTCAGGAAACAAACTTCTGCCACGAAGAAAACGGTTCCCATACACTCATCCATCTCACTGAGCATGCTCCGTTCTCTATACGGCTATGCTTTCGTAAGCATGAGAGCATATATAATATAGTGCTCTGCCGCGTTAGAATCCTCTATAATTCTGTTACATTGCGGTAAACAGCATTGGAAGGTTGCGAGAAATCTTTCTATTGAAAAGCTTCTTAGCAAAACGCAATGTTTATTCATGTTTGCCTACAAATCCCCTCAATTCGAGGCTAAGTCTGTGATTGTAGGGGAGAGATACGGTTAGCCAGTCAATCCCGTAGGAGAGAGAGATGTAACCAACCGCTCATGACGAGCCCTAGATGGTACTGTGTTGGCCTACAGTGACAGCAGCCTTCGATCGTGTCTCGCCGTACTTCCTGAGTTGCCAGTTACTCCATTCAATGAAGGAATATGATAAAATTCATCTCGAGCCTAAGGGAGTTCTCAATAATGCATATTTAAGCGAAACAACCTTTGTTAAATACAGAAGCTGAGTCGGTGTTGTCGTAACAAACCCTTTAAGCATAGTCCTTACCTAGGAAAACTCCTGGAAGGATACAGGGAATTCAGTTGCCAACCATAGAGGTAACTAGTTATGTGCATATGACTTGACCATACAGTAGTCCATACACCAAATTCTCTACTACACTCTTTCCTCGCCGAGGCAGAGGGAGAATGGAAATTTACCATCTTCGTTCTTTTCGTCAATAGAACGAATTAGTATTAGCCGAAGGAGATCCCAAGTGAGAACCGAGGATCGAAGAGAATCTCTCAAGCT
>NC_061107.1:57889884-57904884 GCF_015104395.2 Macrobrachium nipponense | reverse complement strand
ATGTGCAAGACGTGTTGTCAGTATCCGAGGCTAGTTTGAGGACGTCATTTAAGAACCATGAAACTGAAGTAGGCCTTTCAGAAGGTCTAAGTCTAGCACAGGCTTTGGGAATAGATGTAAAGTAGGATTCTGTTAGTCTATTGAAAACCCAACTGAAAGATTTTATTCAAAGCTGATTTATTAGTGGTAATCATGCTAGCTGCTAAGCCTTTTTCAAAAAAGATCTGAAAAAGGATATGGCTAAGTTAATAGTCATGGTTGTAGTGTCCGTTTCCTTCAGGAGAGATGCCAACTTTTTGACAGCAGAGTCATATTGTTTTATAGTTGATTCCCTTTTATCTGATTCTAGAAAAAGAGTTCTGGGGATCAATGTTAGCATCTATTTTAGCCGCAAACTTCATGAAGTCCATAAAGTTAGGGTCTGGAGAATTCCTGAGGAAGCGAACACAGTCCTCATTTGTACTGGTTGCGATAGCTTGGGGTTGGAATCCGTTGAGGCGGAGACCCAACTCTAGAAGCAGGGGGTAACCAGTTGCTCTTTGGCCAGTCTGTGGAGCAATCAGGGCTACTTGACCTTTGAAAGTCCTCAGCTTGCTCAGAAACTTTCAAAAGAAGATTCACTGGAGGAAAGATATAGATTCTTTTCCAATGATTCCAATCTATCGACAAAGCGTCCGTGGCATAAGCCAGAGGGTCCAGGTTGGGGGCCACATAGCAAGGAAGCTTGTGGTTCGCTTGTGACGCGAAAAGATCTACTTGGAGACCTGGCACTCTCTGGCGTATCCACTGGAACGACTTGATGTCTAGAGACCATTCTGACTCCAGAGGGACTGACCGGGACAATGCGTCCGCTATAACATTCCTTACCCATGCCAAGTGGGTGGCAGATAGGTGCCATTTGTGCGTGTTTGCTAGAGCGAAAATGGCTATCATGACATGATTCACGTGTTTGGATTTGGATCCTCCCCTGTTGATGCAGTGTACTACTACTGCACTGTCCAAAACTAGCCTTAGATGAGACTTCTTTGGGGAAGGAGCTTCTTTAGGGTAAGAAAAAACTGCCATTGCTTCCAGCACATTTATGTGGAGCTGGCGGAACTGAGCGGACCAAGTCCCCTGAACTTGCTGAACTGTGAGTATCCTCCCCAACCGGAGAGGGAGGCGTCTGTGTGAATCGTTAACGCCGGAGGAGGATATTGAAGGGGAACTGTCTTGGCAAGATTCTTCACTTTCGTCCATGGACGGAGCTGGTTGCGAAGGATTTGTGGGATCACTGACAACTTGTCTCGACATTTGACATTTGCTCGTGAGCGCCAAACTCGATTTATATCTTTCAGTCTTGCTTTCAAAAGGACGTCTGTCACTGAGGCAAACTGAAGGGGACCTAGGATTCTTTCCTGGTTTCTCCTTGAAGCTTGTTTGTTCTTGAGAAATTGCCTCACTGACTTGGCTATTTCTTTCCTTTTGACCACCGGAATTGACAGATTGTGGGAGGATAAATCCCATTGGATGCCTAGCCATTGGAAACGAGCCTCCGGAGAGAATCTGGATTTTGTTTTGTTTATCTGGAACCCTAGATGTTCCAGAAAACTGAACTACCTTCTTTGTGGCTTTGAGGCATTCCTCGACGGTTGGTGCCCAGATCAACCAGTCGTCGAGGTACGCTACTACCATTACCCCTTGCGATCTCGGTTGTTGAACTACTCCTTCCGCTATTTTCGTGAATACCCTGGGGGCTACATTCAGTCGAAGGGCATCACTTTGAAAGAGAACGTCTGATTTCCTAGTTGAAACATAGGTTATGGGCGGAAGTGTCTCGCTATGGGGATATGATAGTATGCGTCTGTAAGATCGATAGAGGTGGTGACGGCCCCACGGGGAAGTAAGGTCCGCACCTGCGAGATGGTCAGCATTTTGAACTTGTCGCAACGAATGAAAGAGTTTAGCTTTGACAAGTCTAAGATTACCCTTCTTTTTAATGAGCCTTTCTTTGGCACGCTGAATAAGCGCCCTTGAAAATTTTAGATGCTTGACTCTCGCCACAGCTCCTTTCTGAAGGAGCTCCTCCGCATAATCTGTCAACTCCTTTGATGGTACTTTTGGAAAATGATTTGTTTGGTGGGGATCTTTGATCCAACTCCATCCTAATCCCTTGACACGATGCTCTGTGCCCATTTGCTGAACCCCCACCTGTGACGGAAGAGGAACAGCCTCCTCCTACCTGGGGAGCCTCACTGCTGCTGTGCGGGTTGACCTCCGCGCCCTCCTCTGAAGTGCTTGCCTCTACTTGCAGCTCTTCCCTTACCTCGTTGACGAAAGTTACCTCTCGCCCTGCTTCCCCTTGAGAACCTGTTAAAGGTAGGGTATGCTTGGCTTTCATACATAGAGTTGAAAGCCGGCGAGACGGTGTACAAAGTTGAGGGTTGGTTTTGAGGGGACAGCAGAAGGATTGGTTGGGTTTGTTTTGATGTCGAAGGCTGACCCGGTTGAGTAACTGGACGGCCTGGACAAAGTGCTGCTGCTGCTGGTGCTTCTGGTATGGCTGGTATCTTTTTGTCTCTTTTAACTTTTTACCAGAAGAAGATGGGTTCTCTTGCTTCCTCTTGGATGAGATGAACCCCATCTAGCACTAAGGCTTTGGTTAAGCCTTGAAGCCTCGTGGTATACCTCATTACAGCAGCTTCTGGGAAGAGGGTCCGCACCCCACATTTTGAAGCAAGAAGCCTATTAGGTTCGTGTCTAATAGTGGCTTCTTGCAACACATGCTTGCGACAATTTCTCCTGGCTGTGAAAAAGTCGAAAGCGTCTGCCTGTACCGATTGAAGCTGAGACTTCGCGAGGATCTTAAATAACGGCTCCATGGCGTACGAGAGGGCAGCCATCTCAGTAATGATTAGGGAGTTAAGTGACCTCCCTAGCCTAGTCCGAGCATCGAACTCTGCCTGAATAAGGCTATCAGGCAGCCTAGGGAGCTTCTCACCGAACTGATCCATAGCACGTCCGGTTTGAGTTTTCCCACTGTAAAGGTAGCTGGCAGATTCTCCCACAGTTCGCACCGAACGCAGGGAAGAGGGGCGATGTTGTTCCGCTTCCCTTAGCTGCGGAATGGGTTCATCTTTCAGTACAGCCTGAAGAGTCGTTTCCACCATCTTTGTTGCAAAGGGGAGTGAAAGCCTCCTCCTCTGTGGCAAAAATGGTGAAAGGGCTCTTGAAGGCCTGGAGTTTGGTATTTGAGCAATCCCAATCCTCGGCCAGGCAGTGAACCCACTCCCTCTGAGCGTGATCCCTGCTATATAAAACAGTCTCTCTGGAGATCTTGTCCTCTCTATTGAGTGCTGTTTGGGTCAGCCTGGCATATCCTATGAAAGGCTGAGTCATCCGGGGGGGGTAGAAACTCGAAGTCCTCAATCCTTCTCGTTCCACACTCCGGAATAGAAATCATACCATCCTTGAAGGGAGCATAGGCTTGCCACCCTCCAAGGATTATTCATAGAAAAAGCCGGCAGGGATTCGTAAGGTGGTAGCTGGACAAGACAAGTACCTCCTACGGGGAAGTTAGTCTGTGGAGACTGATTCAGGCCGGTGAAGCGGTCATCGTGTTTCTCTAACACGATTAGAAAGGTCCTGAATCGATTGGCCGGACTGGTTGATACTGGTGGAGAGTTGAGCAAACATTTCGCAAATCTCGTACCGAGAGAACCGACCATCTCTCCTACCTGTTGTAACACTCCTGCCGAAAAGGTGGCGGGATCGAATGCACTAGGTGCTGCCATCCTGACAGGAGTCCACCGAGCGGATCCGGTAGTTACCGGAGAAGGTACTGGCTCGGCCGGAGCTCGGACTTCTCCTTAGAAGCCTTGCTTCTTGACCCTCTAGAATGAGAAGATACAGCCTTCGCCTTCACTGCATCGGCGTAGGATGCCGAAGACTTACGTGATGAAGAAGACGATGACTTCTTGGTCGACGTCTCTGGAGGGTCTTTTGCTCTCTGTGTCCCTTCACTTTTTTCGGGGGCACAGAAGCAGCAGGCGAAGGAGACGGGATCTCAGATCCCGTGAAGCCTTGGAAGGAAGAAGAAGAAGGAACAGGGGAAGAAGATCCAGGTGCGCCCAAAGGTAGCCCTTGGGTGCCCGAAGCACGTATCTTGACCAACAAAGTCCTCAACACCTACCGCCATTGGCTCAATGTTGATATCTAGAGTGGCGACGTCCGGCACCGTTTCCTGCGTCGAAATACTTCCAAACGCTTGCTGCACCTCTCGCTGAATGGAAGCTATGAGTGGGGCTGCTGTGGCGTGGGGTCTACGTACCCCGTCGCCTTCCCTCCTGGAAAGATCTGGACGGCTAACTTTTTGTCCAGCACGTTTACGGCTGTCCCTTGGCGGCGTTTTTTCCAAAGCGGCCTACCCAAGCCTTCAGGGTTGCTAAGGCGACTTCCTTCACGGCGGCAGCCTGAAAGAGAGCGCCGTATGAAGCTTCCAATGGCGGAGTTACATCTTAAAGTAAGAACTTAAAACTAACCAAGATAATGATTGTAAGAAACATTTTGTCTAGAAACTTACTCACCCCATCCAAAAGCTGACTCACGAGGGTCATAGTCATATAGTGCATGCTCGTGGTGCCAGACAATCAACTCGCCGTGGGTAGTGGCGCACGGGGCGTGGGTCCTGCACTCCTCGTGCCACAGGGGTCATGGAGGACTGCATTGCAGCCAGGTTCCTGACAGTTGGTAGCCTGTAAGTGGAAGGATACATGAGTATCGGGATACGCACTTACAGCCTAACATAAACTCCGTTGCATGCCGGAGTATGAAAGAGTAAAACTAGTCCTCTACCGCAATACGTGTGGTTAGTAGGGCGGTCTGGTTGGGATCCGCGGCGTACGCCGGGAACAGATAAGGAGACCAACCAGAGTGGTGAGAAGCCCAGAGGATGGGAGAAACCACGACGGAGAACGGCAGAGGCAGATAATGATAGATAACGACAGTGATAATATATATATAAGGGGCATGTATACTATAACATAGAGTAAGACATGCTTCCTTCCGACTACTAGAGGAGTGCCCGGGTAAGTAAGCAAGCTCTCCTCCAGTAGCAGAAAGAAGGTATAGCAGGCAAGCTTTGAGACCACTAGTAGATCCCATACCCCGTCAGCTGGCGGAGCCAGTAATACCAGATAACTGAAGGCCCCCTGGCTAGTAAGCAGGGGCTCCATCTGTTATGGTAGAAACGAGAATGGGGGGGGAGCGACGGGAACACAGGGGTTGGTCGCGGCAGCTGGGGGGGAGGGGTGGCCAACCCCAACACCCCTACACATCGGATACCCCGGGTACCCGAGACTATAAGTGGTCGCCCAAGCACCCAGCTGGCTTGGACCTCCTCTGGCCCCCTTCAGAGAGAGAGGGAAGTAGGCTAAGTGGTTGTCATGACAACCGAGGAGGGCCCGGCCAGACCCCTCCCTACCGCGTGGAAGGGAGGGAAGGGAGTGGGTAAGATGCCCAGGGAGTACGTGATCGAGGGTGGACCAGAGTGCGGTAGCAACACAACCACTAGGCAGAGACCACGTGAACCCAAACTGTACCAACGCATGGTACTGGGCGCCTAAAGCTAGCCTAGCACAAAAATAACACTGGATAAAATAAACACTATATAAATAAATAAATACATCGTAAAAGAAAAAAATAGAAGGAACACACGAGTAAGAGAGACAGAAGCCCAGGAGAAAGCGAACTGATCCGAAGACCAGTCAACCACTCGGAGCCAGCCGTAGCCGATGAAGAGCAGAAGCTGGATGCTGGACTGGGGAAGAACAGTATAGCCCTAAATACCAAAACCAAGGCGCTAACAGGTAAAAAGGTATGGGCTGTGGATCCTAACTTCTAAATTAGATGTAAATGAGAAGATGAACGCAAAATAAGAGCCCATGAAGGATAAGACGTTGCCCAGTATGGAAGACTGGGAAATCTTAAATACGAGGCGGGCTCATGGCCGCCACGAGTCAACCGGGTGACCATATATAACCTAAAAAACAGAAAATACTGGTCCCTGGAAGACAAAAATACAAAATCTTAACCCTTTCGGGCACTTAACTTAGCCGTCGCGATAGCAGCACGTTCCATCTTGGATAAAATCCTAATAAGAGCGAACACAACACGAGAAGAGAAAAAACATGTGTTGTAGCTGAGCTAATAACAAAGGATGGCCACTAGAGGTGCTGCACTCCGCTTGGTGTCGGTATTAGTAGTAGTAGCGGGCGCATCACCCTTTGGGATCAGCTCTCTCAGGTGGGGATTTGAGGTGGAATGTCTAAATGGCAAGTGGTTCGTGGTAGTGGTCTCACTCGCCCCTGTTACCATACCGAAACTTCTTTTATAGAGTGAGCGAGTCAATTTTACTGACATTTCTTGATTTTATTTTTTCTCTGATAATTATTAGGTTATTTACCTAGAAATAATGAACTTAAGGATTATTCACAGGCTGACACGAACTGAGCCAGAAAATATAAATAAATAAATATATATATATATATATATATATATATATATATATATATATATATATATATATATATATATACTACATACATACACATATATATATATATACATACATACATACACACATACACACACACACACACACACACACACACACACACACACATATATATATATATATATATATATATATATATATATATATATATATACACACACACACATATATATATATATATATATATATATATATATATATATATATATATATATATATATATATATATATATATATATATATATAGTACATGTAGGATAATGAGACTAATCAGAAGACTGTTATATCTCCATCTTTTTAAACAAAAAGAATGGAAATTCATGCAGATATATTATGTCATAAACACAAAAGAAAGTCATACACAGTAGGCTTACATTGGTATGTCATTAGGCTATCGATGTGAACAAAAAGAAATTAATATCTTTCAAATTCTGGTGTAAGAGTAACTCAAGCAATTCTGAAAAAGACAGAATATTATATTCGTTACATCGTCAACAAATTTTATGGTAAGAAATAAACAGGTGTACTTTTGTTATTGAGGGAACATATGAAAACCATAAGCTTTTGATGTTATTGGCCAGAGAAGCAAGTTCTGTTATTTATCAGTGAGCCTCATAAAGCATGCACATTTCTCACCTAGACTAAATTGAAGCCAACACCCAGATGCATCCATCTGATTATTTATTTTATTTTATCAGATATGTCCAGAAATACGGACATATATATTTGAGTAAAAATGTTCGAAAGTCATAATGGGAATTCTATGCATTTATTTAGAGAAAATGTAATGACATAATAATTCGGTAAATACATATTCTCGAAACTGCAAACTTCTCATATCACCAATTGGCAACTGCCAACGCGCCAACGGCTCTAGCTAAGAGGGCCAGAACCCACGATATCTTGCGTCTCTCGGCACTACTGTCAAACCGAGTCAAGTACGGATGCAACATAATTGGACATATTCTTCATTTTCTCTTTACATATTACACGCATCTAAAATCAGAAAGCACCAGCGTAATCAGGGTGATTTTATTGTTTAAAAAATAAAGATTTTATTTTATATTGATCTCATGAATTATGCAAAATCCAACGATAAATAAAAACAGGTATAAAGAATGAAATGTTTCTCTCTTCACTTCAACTCGTTGTAATTCCTTTGTATTTTAACTTACTGATTTCAGGAAAAGATTAATTAATTGTACATTTAACACCGAATCCTTTGGTATGACCAAAACTTTCCTGTCTTTTGTAAAACGTGAGATAAATGAAGAAAATGATATTGTTATGATACAATAAAGTTTGTTCATACTTACCTGGCAGATATATATATAGCTGTATTTTCTGAAGTCCGACAGAATTTCAAAAACTTCCGGCACATGCAGTGGTCGGCCAGGTGGTTTAGTACCCATTCCCGCCGCTGGGAGGTGGGTATCAGGAACCATTCCTATTTCCTATTCATATTTTATTTCCACTGTCCCCCTGAGGGGGAGGTGGGTGGGTACTTGATATATATATCTGCCAGGTAAGTATGAACAAACTTTATTGTATCATAATATCATTTTGTTCATGAACTTACCTGTCAGATATATATATAGCTGAATCCCACCGTTGGAGGTGGGAAGGGACAGAATAGAAGGATTTTGGGAAACAAATGCATGCAGATGATTTACATCTTGGTTCCACCTGTTAGCATAGCTGACTTCGTGATTACTGTCACCCAAGTCTGCTTCTGCTTTACTAGAGTTGCCAGCGAGGTAGAGACCTATAAAGCTGGTGCACTCCAGATGATCTGTCAACGGGGGCGTTACCACAATGTGACTAGACCTATTGACCATACCATGAGGGCTAAGAAGTAAAAAGGGATTTTGACGTAGGAAAAATCTATTTCTGGGTGATTGGCTCGTGTCGCCCTATGAAAGTATCCTTAATATCATTCTTCTAGGCAAAATTAATCTAAAATTACCAGAGAAAGACAAAATTAAGAAAATGTCAGTAAAACTGACTCGCTCACTCTATAAAAGAAGTGTCGGTATGAGAATAGGGCGAGTGGGATCACTACCACGAGTCATTCACCATTTAGACCTTCCAATCTAAAATCCCCACTAGAGAGAGCCGATACTAACGGGTGATGCGGCCGCTACTACTACTACTACTGAGGACGCCACGGACAGCAGCGCCTCTAGCGGTCATCCTTAATCTATGAACATCTTGTCCTGCAGGGTGGGTAAACAAAAGACAGGGTGGGTTTCATAGGGCGACACGAGCCAATCACCCAGAAATAGATTTTTCCTACGTCAAAATCCCTTTTCTGGGCTCAGCTCGTGTCGGCCTATGAAAGAGTACCAGAGAAACAGACAAGATGGGAAAAAGGACAAATGAAAAATCAGTTGTAAAAAAAGAGGTATATAATATAAGTGAATCAGGTATATTTACAGAATACAAACTAAGTACTTAAAAGCTAACTTATGCTAAACAATGACATGATAAAGAAAGCTAACAATATAAAGTACTTAAAATTAACTTATATTAAACATAGTAATATCCAATAATGCAATGCAAATTAACAAAATAGATTCACTTAAGTAAGGTATTTACATAATATACAAACACATTGTTGTCCTACCCTAGCATAAAAATAAGGGTAGGGACACTGAAGTACATTATAAGTACATAGTGTGGATGTCCTTAGCAAAAAAAAATAAGGGACAATCCACCAATATGATCTCAACGGCTAAGGCTAGAGTATCCGAGTAGCATGGCGATAGGGTGAGGCATGTTGGACGAGGTAGGTAGAAAGGAGACCTGGATCTATACTATGACTACTATACAGAATCAGGAGAAACAATGTTTCCCGCTGCTCACTGCAGAAAATTTTAAAGATTCAAGGACTTTAGGTAGTGACGTTTAAAGACTGTCGGAGATTCCATCCAGTATACTTTTTAAGATCCTCAAAGTTCATATGTTGAAAGTAGTTAATTGAGGTGGCTACTCCTCTGATGTCATGTGCTTTTGGAAATGAATCAGGATTGGCTTGTTTAATGAAGTAAAGGATCTGTTGTCTAATTCCTTTACTGATAAAGTACCACCTTTTTCTCTCATGAAGAGAGAACCTGAGGATCTTGAGGATGTGCGAGATAGAAAGGCTCTTAAAGTTGATTACTGGCAGAGAGAAGTATCTTGCGGAAGTGGGATGACTTTCCAAGGAGCCCATCTTGCAAGAGGATCCTCATTTTAGCCAAAAAACTACGATCCGGAGCAAGCAGAAACTTCTCCTGAAGGGAGGAATTCCACATGACCCGCATCTCTGGGATAGAGCCGACAGTTCTGAAATTCTAGCTCCTAAAGCTAGCTTAATAAGAATAACGTCTTTCTAAGAAGCATATGAATGTACAAGACGAGTTGTCAGTATCTGAGGCTAGTTTGAGGACATCATTTAAGAACATGAGACTGCAGTAGGCCTTTGAGAGGGTCTAAGTCTAGCACAGGCTTTAGGAATAGACGTAAAGTAAGATTCTGTTAGGTCTATCTGGAAACCCAACTGAAAGATCTTCCTCAAAGCCGATTTATGAGTAGTAATAAGTGCTAGCTGCTAAACCTTTTTCAAACAAGGATCTGAAAAAGGATATAGCTAAGTTAACTGTCATGTTGTAGTGTTTGATTCTTTCAGGAAGGATGCTTAATTTTTTAACAGCTGAGTCTATTTGTCTAATAGTTGATCTCTCTTATCTGATTCTAGGAAGAGGATGTTTTGCGGATCAATGTTAGCATCTTTGTTAGCCGCAAACTTCATGAAGTCCATAAAGTTGGGTCTGAAGAATTCCTGAGGAAGCGAACACAGTCCTCATTTGTACTGATTGCGACAGCTTGGGATTGGAATCCGTTGAGGTCGGAGACCCAATTCCAGAAGCAGAGGATACCAGTTGCTCTTGGGCCAGTCTGGAGCAATCAGAGCTACTAGTCCCTTGAAAGTTCCTCAGCTTGCTCAAGACTTTCAAAAGAAGATTCACTGGAGGAAAGACATAAATTTTCCTCCACTGATTCCAATCTAACGACAGGGCGTCCGTCGGCATAAGCCAGAGGGTCCAGGTTGGGGGCCACATAGCAAGGGAGCTTGTGGTTCGCTTGTGAGGCGAAGAGATCCACTTGGAGACCTGGGACTCTCCGGCATATCCACTGGAATGACCTGTCGTCCAGGGACCATTCTGATTCCAGAGGGACCGACCGGGACAAAGCGTCTGCTATCACATTTCTTACCCCCGCCAGGTGGAGTGGCGGACAGATGCCATTTGTGTTTGTCTGCTAGTGCAAAGATGGCTATCATGACATGGTTCACATGTTTGGATTTGGACCCTCCTCTGTTGATGCAACTAACTACCACTGCACTGTCCAAAACTAGTCTTAGATGAGACTTTTCGGGGGAAGAAGTCTCTTCAGGTAAGAAATACTGCCATTGCTTCCAAGACGTTTATGTGGAGCTGGCGGAACTGAACTGACCAAGTCCCCTGAACTTGTTTGAATTGAGAATATCCCCCCCACCCGACAGGGAGGCATCCGTGTGAATGGTTAGCACTGGAAGGGGATATTGAAGGGGTACTAGTTTGGCAAGGTTCTTCACCTTTGTCATGACGGAGCTGATTGCGAAGGATCTGTGGAAGTTACTGACAACTTGTCTCGAGATTTGGCGTTTGCTCTCGATCGCCAAACTCGGTTTATATCTTTCAGCCTTGCTTTCAGGAGGATGTCTGTCACTGAGGCAAACTGAAGAGAACCTAGGATTCTTTCCTGGTTTCTCCTTGATGTCTGTTTGCATTTGAGAAATTGTTTCACAGACTTGGCTATTTCTTTCCGTTTGACCACCGGAATTGACAGAGTTGTGGGAAGACAAATTCCATTGGATTCCTAGCCACTGAAAACGAGACTCTGGAGTAAGTCTGGATTTCGTCTGTTTATCTGGAACCCCAGATGTTCCAGAAATTGAACTACCTTTTTTGTGGCTTTGAGACATTCCTCGACTGTTGGTGCCCAGATCAACCAATCGTCGAGGTATGCTGCTACCATTATCCCTTGAGTTCTCAATTGTTGAACCACCACTTCTGCTATTTTCGTGAATACCCTGGGGGCTACATTCAGACCGAAGGGCATCACTTTGAATGAGAATGTCTGATTTCCTAGTTTGAAGCCTAGGAATGGGCGGAAGTGCCTGGCTATAGGGATATGATAGTATGCGTCTGTAAGATCGATGGAGCATGTGACGGCTCCACGGGGAAGTAAGTCCTTACTTGCGAGATGGTAAGCATTTTGAACTTGTCGGAACGAATGAAAGAGTTTAGCCTTGACAAGTCTAAGATTACCCTTCTTTTTGTTGAGCCTTTCTTTGGCACGCTGAATAAGCAACCTTGAAATTTTAGATGCTTGACTCTCGCAATAGCTCCTTTCTGAAGGAGTTCCCTCTCGTAATCTGTCAAATTCCTTTGATGGTTCCTGATAAAATGATTTGATTGGAGGGGGATCTTTGATCCAACTCCAACCCAATCCCTTGGACACGATGCTCTGTGCCCAATTGCTGAACCCCCACACCTGTGACGGAAGAGGAACAGCCTCCCTCCTACCTGGGGAGCCTCACTGTTGTTGGGCGGGTTGACCTCCACGCCCTCCTCTGAACTGCCTTCCCCTTGCCGCTCTTCCTGTGCCACGCTGGCGAAAGTGGCCTCTCGCTCTGCTACCTCTCGACAGCCTATTAAAGGGAGGGTAAGCCTGACCTTCATACATAGGGTGAAGGCCGGCGAGACTGGCGTAGGAGGTCGAGGGTTGCGACTGAGGAGACAACAGGAGGATTGATTGATTGATTGATTGTGAGTTATCTGGCGTCACAAACTACCAGGGTCACCGACGCCGAATGCTAAATGTGATCTTTTAACTTTTATAATATATTATACAACATTCAAAATAACTTTATCTTTATGAGAGATATAAATAAATTTGATTTAAAAAAATAAATTAAATTTCTGATAAAAATATAAATAATATTCCGATAAAAAGAATTGTGATTGATCACAACCGTAAAAAACTATTAAAAAATAAAAAAAATGTATATACTAAGACAGCACAGCTGTCAGATATATTTGAGAAGACCAGCTTCTTTGATAAAAGAGATAATGTTATTAATACATGCGCTTTCTCCCAACAGTTTTGCCATGCTACAATTACCCCCTGCTCCACTACTATAACCTAAAAAACGATTCCTAAGTTCCACCAGACTGGGACACTCAACCAGCAAATGCCTAACGGTTAGTGGAACTAAGCAATCATCACAGAAGGGCTAATTCTCCCCATCCATCAGAAAGCCATGAGTTAAACGCGTATGGCCAATACGTAATCTACACAATACAATCTCCCACTTCCTTGGTATTAGGTCATATTTCCAAGGGTGTGTCTGACTAGTAATTTCTTTCATTTTATTGGGGCCTACTCTGTCCCACTGAAGTACCCATAACTGCTGGATGGATTTCCATATCATAGAATGTATCTCGATATGGACAGGGCATTTTCTCGGTACCAAAGTTTGCGCTGCTGATTTGGCTAGCTGGTCTGCCTCTTCGTTTCCCGATATGTTCACATGGGCGGGACCCAACAAAATGAAACAATGCTGCCTCTATTTTGTGCAAAAAAATCCACTGCAAGATCTTCACACCAAGGGATGATCAGTATTAAAGACTTCCAGGGACTGTAGGGCACTTTTGGTGTCACAAAATATTGTATAGCTACAAACTGGAGTGTTGTAATATGTTCCAGTGCTATTAGGATGCCATACAATTCAGCTGTAAAGTTGAGGCAACAGAAGGAAGTGCACCTCTTCGGTTAAAAGATTCGCTAAAAACCCCATATCCAACGCCAGCATTGGACTTAGAGCCATCAGTAAATATAAAACTTGTATCTACATGCTCTGATACATGCTCTAAAAATATGGACCTCATTTCCTCATCAGATTTATCCCTCTTTGCTCCACTGAAGTACCTGCAGAATTTCACATCAGGTAACCTCCAGACAGGAGTACTGGGATAACACAAAGGGGATAATGGGAAATTTTTTAATATTCGTATCCTCTAAAATATTTTTAATTCTATAGCTAAAAGGAGTGGGATACCTTGGATGACTTTCATAAAAACCGTTAAAAAATTTCTATTTGCCACAGCAAATGCCAGAGATTTGGGGAGTCTTTGCACTCTAAACCAGTACCGAAGTAATGATGACTGGCGATAGAGTTCAAGGGGCATCTCTCCTGCATCAACTAGCATACTATGGTATTGGTGACGACCGGAAAGCTCCTGTGGCTATACGAATACCTAAGAATGACAACCGAATCTAAAATTCTCAAGTTAGATGAGGAGGCTGAAGAATAAACTTCACAACCATATGACAGCTTTTGACAAGATTAGGGATTTATGAAGCTTTAGTAACAGATTTCTATCAGCTCCCCAACTGGTGTGAGAAAGCACCTTCAAGATATGTAGAGCTTCTAGGCTTCTTTGCTTTTATATGTTTTATATGGGGGACCCAAGTCAATCTATTGTCAAAAACTAGGCCTAAGAAGTGTGCTTGTTCTACACATGGATTCTACGGCCATACAAATAGAGGTCTGGATCAGGATGCACTCCCCTGATCCGACAGAAGTGGACAGCAGTAGTCTTGCTTACAGAGATTTAAAACCCTGTTTCTCAGCCCAACTTACATATTTTATTTATTGTTAATTGTAGCTTTCTTTCTGCTACAGTCATCCGGGTGGCAGCAAAGGATATTGACAAGTCATCCACAAACAGTGTCTTTAAAACCTCTCTTGGAATGACAGCTGACACTGTTTATGGCTAGAGCAAAAAGTGTTACACTGAGAACACTACCCTGGGGAACACCTTCTTCTTGGCACTTTTTCTCTGATAAAGTACTGCCAACTTTAACTTTAAAAATACCTACGATGTAAAAAGGATTTCACAAATAAAGTAATTTGCCTCGTAGACCACTATTATGCATAGTCTTCAGAATCCCATGTCTCCAAGCAGTGTCATATGCCTTTTCTATATCAAAAAACACTGTCACATGGTGTTGCTTGGAGGCAAAGGCTTCACAGACAGAGGCTTCGAGTTGCAGTAAGATGTCCAGGGTGGAGTGCATTTTCGAAAACCACACTGAGAGGGCGTTAGAATATTGTTTGTGCTCTAGATACCACATCAGTCTTACATTTACCATTTTTTCCATCAATTTACATAAAACAACATGTTAAAGCAATGGGGTGGTAACCTTGCTGCACAGAGAGGATCTTTTCCAGTTTTAAGGAATGGTAACATGGTAGCTAATTCCATATGCTAGGGTAGCTGCTTTCATCCCATATTCTATTGATAATACTTATTGTAAAAAGTTTTGTGTTCTTTGAAATGTGTTTAAACATTTCA